>NC_092347.1:99164639-99469707 GCF_963676685.1 Mytilus edulis
AAACTTGTTTAAATCTTATAGCAGTGTACAATATAGATAATTCAATAGTTTCGCTTACGCAGAAATGGGATAATGGGATATAACCCTTTAAATGGTTTTGTAATATTGGTCACTGAACATAAACAAACAATAAAAGATAAAAGGATACTTACACATTTCGGTGAAGATTGTTTTACGTAATCTGGTTTTACTCTCGGAACATCTATCCATGTTAGTCTACCAAGCAGTTTCAATACATAGAATTTTAACCAATGTGGCATATGTCTATCCCCTCGATGATGTAAGTTCAATACCAACACTTGCCAACACGACGATCCACCAGATAATATCATCGTAAAACTGAAAAAGGAGGCTGGAAAAAAAAAGAATATGAAAAAAAAATGAAATTTTCATTGTTCTTATCTTAAATACAAAAAAAAGAAATATATATAAAAATTATATTAAAAAGGACAAAAAAGCAGAAGAAGGTAACATCGCACAATTTAAAGATAATGGGGTCTATAAAGAGGCGTCGTTTAAACCTGTTTAAAGTACTAAAACGTTTGTGCTTGGTGCTAATGCTATTTTTCGTTGGAATTGCATATACTGATGTTTATTCTATCTTTTTAATTGGTGTACTAGTTAATAGGCCGATCTTCGAAATGAAATATAATTTATTGACAGTAGGCAAGCTTTTGAAAAGTCAAAAGGATTTGAAGTTCTAGGAGTGTAGCTTAAATACTTACATATCCAAGGTGTTTCGTCAGCAGATGGGGGTAAATGGTCTGCTATCAATAACTGGAATACAGACATTGCTAACATCACGGTCAATTCTAAACCCACTTTCTCTCCAGAGTCAGCTGGTAGGAAAAATCCTAGCCCTGCTACCAATGTTACCAGTAAGGAGGGTATCAGTATATTTGTGACGTAATAGTTTGGTTTCCTCTTTAGATTGATATAAAATGTAACATCAGGATACGGTTCCGGACAACAACCGTAATATAGTTCGTGTCTGATGGCTGGTATGTCTTTAATGATCCATTCTACATTCTCCTTCACCGAGGAAAGATCTCCTGCACCAAGTTTTGTAGAGACATCAAGTTCAAACCCGTTGTATGACCATGAACCGAACATCAGAGAACATATTTGGCTATCGTAAGGAAATTTGGCCACCGAAACTGGACATAATGCTTCTATTTTGGAGGGAAAGTTGTAAGTAACATAGCCATCGGGGTAGATATGAGCTCTGAACTTCTCAAAACCGTAGAATTCCTCCGAAATACTGCAAAACAAATGGATAACTTAGTCTATACCAATCACGATACAATAAGAAGTTATTTCTACGCATTTGTATCATAAGATATCCATATCAATGAATTCACATAAACAGTATCTGTTTTAAATATAAATGTTTAATATCCTTTCTTTCTATCAGTGAATATGACTCGTTACCGAACAATGCAATTTTCTTTTTTCATGAGCATATAAAATAATGCTAAATTGTAATTACATTGTTTGCTTCAGCTTTCTTTGTTGTCGTGATATATAATAGCTAGTTGCTTGGTTTTTGTTTCTTTTATGGATGTTGCTTTTGATTTATATAGCAGGAGAGTCGGGTATTGAGAGCTTAGTCTTAAATAAAGTTTTCTCATATATGGCATTTCCTGTACCTTATATTGACTCTTAAATAATAGCTGAAACACTTTCATCTTGTTATCCATTCGTTTGGTGTGTTTGAGCTTTTGATTTTGCCATTTGATACGAGACTTATCGTTTTGAATTTTCCTCGGAGTTCAGTATTTTTTTTATTTTAAATTTTTCCATGATAATAGTAGTGATTCCCTGTCTGCATGAGCTACGATGATTAGTAAATATTCCCACCAATTCCAATTTGCAAACTTTGTTTGGTTTGTTTGGATGGGTTATTTACATTGACTGTATACGTACACTTCACAAGCTTTGTTTGGTTTGTTTGGATGGGTTATTTACATTGATTGTATACGTACAATCCACAAACTCAACAAAAAGCATTGCATACGTACAATTCACAAACTCAACAAAAAGCACAAATTGCATGATTGTTTACCGAGATTTTCGAGAAAAATTACTTGTCTATATTTTTGTGTTCTCCGGTGAATGATGATTAAATTTTCATAGTCTTTTTATAGAAAAAAAAAACATTTAGATTCATTATTTCTATTAACATATTATATGTATTACCTTTCATAAAGTGTAATATCCGGTTTCCAGATGAGATCTATGGGTAATACTATAGACTTTGTTCCGTTATAATCGTCAGGGTTCCACTTCAGATGACAGTCTACCCAGGCCTATAAAAATAATAGCAATCCCCATAAGTGTCTCACTCATATTAATATATTTGTTTAAAATACTTCTGAGATCATGTCAACAAAACAGTCGTGTGATGGTCCAACGACATGTCAAAGACGAAGCATAAGCAAAGGTTATGACTGTAATAATTATCTTAAACCGTATTACAAAACAGTCTTGTGATGGTCCAACGACATGTCAAAGACGAAACATAAGCAAAAGTTATGACTGTAATAATTCTCCTAAACCGTATTACAAAACAGTTGTGATGGTCCAACAACATATCAAAGACGAAACATAAGCAAAAGATATGACTGTAATAATTCTAAACCGTATTACAAAACAGTCTTGTGATGGTCCAACGGCATGTCAAAGACGAAACATAAGCAAACAATATGATTGTAATAATTCTCCTAAACCGTATTACAAAACAGTCTTGTGATGGTCCAACGACATGTCAAAGACGAAACCTAAGCAAACAATATGATTGTAATAATTCTCTTAACCCGTATTACAAAACAGTCTTGTGATGGTCCAACGACATGTCAAAGACGAAACCTAAGCAAACAATATGATTGTAATAATTCTCCTAAACCGTATTACAAAACAGTCTTGTGATGGTCCAACGACATGTCAAAGACGAAACATAAGCAAAAGATATGACTGTCATAATTCTCCTAAACCGTATTACAAAACAGTCTTGTGATGGTCTAACGACATGTCAAAGACGAAACATAAGCAAACAATATGACTGTAATAATTCTCCTAAACCGTATTACAAAACAGTCTTCTGATGGTCCAACGACATGTCAAAGACGAAACATAAGCAAAAGATATGACTGTCATAATTCTCCTAAACCGTATTACAAAACAGTCTTGTGATGGTCAAACGACATGTCAAAGACGAAGCATAAGCAAACAATATGATTGTAATAATTCACCTAAAAAATATAAACCGTATTACAATCATCATCGCTGGACTGTTTCTAAATGGGGATAGACAAATATTTAATCACGTCACTTGAGTGTATTGAAGAACATTTTCCAGGATGCTTTTCTTCCAACATTTCTTCGGACACTTTTATCGTAGAACAGATCTTAGACCATATCTTAGGAAACTTTAATCTCAGAACATATAGAAAATCATTTTTATTTCAGAACATATAGAAAATCATTTTTATCTCAGAATTAATTTTATACTAGGAAATAATCCCGGTTGAATCCGGGGTCGAAGTTCAACATGTTAACAGGTGAAAGGGTATTCAGAAAAATTACAAATATCATAAAAAATAAATCAAATGATACATACACCACCCCCCCCCCCCCCCCCCTCTCCAGGTGGAGAGAAACACTATTTTTAAAGCATGTCTTTTTTTATATAAATTCCCTGATGGAGATTTAAAGCTTAGTCGATTCGTAAAGTGAGGGGAGATTAGTCGATGCCAATGGAAAAACTTGAGTTTACCTGGATGGAAAAGTTTCTTATTAATGTTGTAAACTATCATCTCGGAACTTGTATAAGAAGATTTTATCTTGGAACATATCTTAAAACATAGCTTTTGTCTTAGAAAATATCATAGGAAACTTTTATCTTCTTACTTTTTCATTTTTTGCCTTGTACATCTAGCTACCTATTGTGTTGGCATAGTTTCTCTTAACTCGGCATTCTTAATTACTTACATCCTTTAGTCATCCTTTAATATAGACGGTGAAATAAATGTAAATAATTCTAACTAATAAATGAATTACAATAGTAAGAAATATACTAACCAATCGCATCCATACGTTAAACTGTACTGTCTGTTCTGGTTCGTTCTGCAAAATGAAAGGGAAACAATAATTATGATATGAGATAGCTTGAGATTCCGTATCACACTATTTAAAGTGAACTAGTTTTACAACTTAATCTGATTCCCGTAAGAAATAAAGTATTCGCATTATCGAAGGAATTTCACTATTTTACAAAGTTTGGCCCGAGGACTTACAGTAACTACGATTAAAGTGTTATAAGATTAACTCACATAACTTAGAATTATATTCCGCTGCATCTGGCCCACAAGTAAAAGGGATCGCTTACATGGAGGGCTCAATTATTCGGGTTAATATAAGATTGTGGTCAATGATAGAAGATATTATAAAGAACATTTAATTGCTGTTTCATATCAATTTTGAATTAAAAGCTGTTGCTTAGACAATTTGTTTCCAATATGTAAATGTAAACTGTAAAACAATGTTTAAATAAATCTGCAATTATTGGACATGGTATTGCGTTTGAAGCAGTCCCAGTGTCGTTTAAAGACCATACAAGTGTAAAATTTTCCACTACGCTTATCTTTACAAAGTTTAGTACTAACCAGTGTTATGAGCTGTCTAACTGCCATATCAACAGTAACTGGAACTGTTTCTTTTCCAGGACAGACTGGTCGGACATTAGGGCCATAATCAGCTAACAGGTCCGCTGTTAAATTATCTAACCTGGATTGGGAACCTGTAAAGTACATGTGAAGAAATAATGTTATATATCTTCATCTCTGTTAAATTATCTAACCCGGGTAGAGAACCTGTAAAGTACATGTAAAGAAACAATGTTATATATCTTCATCGCTGTTAAAATATGTAACTTGGATTGGGAACCTGTAGAGTACACGTGAAAAAACAATGTTATACATCTTCATCGCTGTTAAATTATCCTACCTGGATTGGGAACCTGTAGAGTACACGTGAAGAAACAACGTTATATATCTTCATTCTTTCAAAGCGGGACGTACTTTTTATAAACGACTAATGAAATTATAAAGGAGCAAGACATTACTTCTACAATGCGGGCATTGTCAAATTGTGTTTGGTTTATTAGTTCGAATATCCCTGTGGTAACTTTCGCTTTTTTTCTAACAGTTCTTCATCTAAAATACGAAATCATAAATACAAAGGAAGCATTTAATTATTTATGAAAATTCAAAACAACTCTGTTTTTCCAACTCGATTAACAATTTCAAACAATTATCCACACTTTTCCATCAACTCGTCAATATGAATTGTCCAACTAGACCCAACTTTTAAATTGACTCGCATCTACTATGGTATATATTGAAATCTGTTTAGAGGGTTCATGTTCAACGGTTCACACGTCTTAAACATGCATGAAATATTCAAATATATGTATTATTTTGTATTTCAAAATGTTTAACGATCTTTAACCTTTGTGAATATCTTTCTTTTCTTAGAAAACTAAATATGTCTGACTTACCGAAAGAATCTGAACTGCCGGATGATTCATCAGTTTTGTCGTTAATAATCTTACAGAAACCTGTCAATATATTGTAAAAAAAATCGTAAAATCAATAGGAACTTGAGAAATATATACAAAAGAGAATATCAAGGTGTAAAACTGGCGATAGATGAATAGAAATAAATTATATAAAATTAACTCATAAAAATAAATTAATGATAAAGATATGAATAATCCTAAATAACATGTATGTTCATTTCTATGTAATAAAGATACACATATTTAATCTCATTTATGGGGAATTAAAGAACGAGATGAATGATTGAATGAATGTTTGTTTATTGGGGTTTTTTTTTTTTTTTTGTATTTTTGTATTTTTAACATGTAAAAAATCACTTACATACAATGTGCGAGCTTTATAAAGAGTGTGTATATTTTGTTTTTATGTGGTTTTTTTTTTGTTTTTCTTTTGTTTGTTATTTTTCATTTTAACATGTACAAAATCACTTACCCAAGTTGCAAGTACAGAAATAAACAAATAAAATAACGCTTCCTAATTTTAAAACATCCATTCTTAACAAGGCAAAACACGAAAATAATACTTCTCTAAATCTCTATTAAATTGGTTATTTGTAATGGCCAGACAAAACCTTTTTAAATATATAATCTTTGTGACGAAAGGTTATATAACTATACAATTGACAAGTAAACGTAACGTATTCAATGTGTTTTCGTTTTTATTGTGTTTATAGTTAAATTACAGGTGTCAGTCTTTGAAGTTGAGTTGACGGTGTGCTTGATTAAATAATGCCAACAATTAATTAGTGAAGACAATTACTCATTTTTATCTAATTAAGATATCTAAAAATAAACTAATTGACAAATTAGAAAATTAGGGTAAAAAAAATTTCTTTTTCGTTAAAGATATTATTACTTAAAAAACATGAGCCTAAATTGAGTATATGAAATAAGATAGTTGAAAGAAACTTGACATGACTGGATTTTGTTGGAATTTATGAAATTTAAAGTATTATATATCACAACCCAAGAATAACAAGGAAAAACGAAAACGTTTACATTTACAAAGCGAACATTCCATCAAGGATATGTCTAGAAACTTGAAATGTCGAAAAAGAGATGTCGAAATTCCATATATACAAAGAGCTCATGATGCTGATACATCAACAGTGGATATTTCAAAGGGACTACTACCCCGAGTGTTCAAACAGAGTTTTAAAAAGGTTGGTTTTTTTCTAATCCCTGGTTTTATTTTTTGTAGAAATTCATCATTGATGAAAGGCGAACGACAAAGAGTATCATAAAATGAATTGTGAAAGGTTAACATATTTTTTTAATAATAACTGCAGGTTATCATTTTTTTTTAATCAAAACTGCAGGTTTCCATGAGACGATTTATGTGTACCATACCAATAAAACAAAGATTTATTTATACTTGGAATATTATCATATTTGCAGGATACGAGATTTATTTATATCAGGAATAGGATCCCAGTATACGAGGTCCGTATCCCGAGTCCTTTAATATTTCTACCATCTTTTAAGAAGGACGTTAAACAAAAATGTAAATGTAAAGATGCTTAAATTTTGTTATTTAAAAAATATTTATTAAACTTTCCACTTTGTTTAATTCTGAAATGTATAGGGTGTATAATTGTTTAATTCTGAAATGTATAGGGTGTATAATTGTTTAATTCTGAAAAGTATAGGGTGTATAATTGTTTAATTCTGAAATGTATAGGGTGTATAATTGTTTAATTCTGAAATGTATAGGGTGTATAATTGTTTAATTCTGAAATGTATAGGGTGTATAATTGTTCAAGTTTTATTTTTGATTTTAACCAAAATGTGAATAAAATAACCCTTTTAATCAAATCAAATCAAATATTTTATTGTCATATAAACTTTACAGTTTGTGACCAACATATATTAATACAATAAACATAAATACATACATATTAAACATACAAAATATCAACAGCATTAAAATTTATAACAACAAACAAGTTGTTAAGAGTCCCCTGCCCTCAGTTCTAATGACTTTTTCAAGAAGGATCCTAACTTATTTGTTTGTAAAGGTGATGATGGATTTAGTAAATAATGAATTTTTCTTCTTCATTTAAATTATTAAAGTTATTATTTTCTGTACATATGTGATGAAAAAAGTCATTTCTTAGAGTTTTATTATACTCACAATATAGTAAAAAATGTTTCTCATCCTCTAGTATTTTACATTTATGGCAAAGACGTTCCTCTCTTGGGATTTTAAAATATCTCCCCTTTTCAATCAAGAGGGAGTGATCACTTATTCTAAATTTAGTGATTAATCTCCTTATCTGAAAATTAGATGTATTTAGATAATATTCTAGTTTGTAATCTTTTTTAAGTTTTTTATAGAGAAAAAATTTACTTTTATCATCGATGTTTTGAAATTTATTTTGAATTAAATCTTCATATCTATTTTTCATTTTTAACTTTATATCGTTTTTTATTTTATTTACATCTTTTATGTCCTTACAAGTAGAAAGAATATTAAGATCAACGTTAGTCTCTTTAACTATATTTTTAGCATATGTATACCATGAGTAAGTTCCTGTCAAATCTAGAGACTGTGCTAGAGAAAAAGCTTCCTTTAACAATGGATTAATATTATTATTATTATATAGTCTAGCTAAATATAAAAGGTTTGTGTTTTAATAAAGCATTCTATAGGCAATCTTCCTAATTCAACTCTTGCTCCTAAATTGGATGCATTTTTTCTTATCCCTAGAGTAGATTTACAAAATTTAAGATGCATATTTTCTATGGGGGTTTTGTCTATAAAATCAAGTTGATTAATTTCTTTTCCTGAAGTTAAGGCTCTGCTTTTGGCTCGATGAAAAGAAATATATGTATCCAAATATGTTACTTCTGAATTATAGGTCATAATTGGTTTTACTAAAGAATCAAAAAGATTATTTGCTACTTTTATAGGTAGATTATTCAATGATTTTATACTCAAAACAGTATTGCTCTTTTAAATGCCGGTCATGACCTTTAAATAGTTCTCCTGTAATGCACGAAGATAAAGTCATCATAAATACCAGGATTGAAATTTTGAATTTGCGCCAGACGCGCGTTTTGTCTACAAAAGACTCATCAGTAGCGCTCGAATCAAAAAAAGTAAAAAAGGGACCGCTATATTATGAGGAAGTAGTTGGAATTTGACAGTCAAATATAGGAAATAAAAACATGTGATAGAATACGGAGGATAGGTATCGAGCCAAGTTTTAGCTCAACGTATTTTAATTCATTTCAATTAATCAGCATTACAGGCTTATGTTATGACAAACATCATCCTCATTATATAATTGTATGGTCAGAACATTTAGTTTCGGTCGATAACATTTCTATAGTTGTTTGTCAATTGTTTTACTTTTGTACAAATCTCGTTACAGACAGAAATATGATGAAAAGATACATAAACCTGTAACATACAGATACTGACACCTTTATTATCTGGTAAATTCTGATAAGACCTTTTAAAACGAAAAACAGACGTTTTTCTTTAGAATTTATATTAAAAATATTTAAGCTTGCTGCTGTTGATGCGAATTAAAGTTGACTTAGTTACGAGAAAATACCTAAACTATTGACCACACAATCTTTCAATCACTCTATCACACTTGTATTTATACATTATGCAAATATAGATGTGGTAGTCACCACTTGCCGATTGAGTCTGGAAGGTGGCAGGGTTTACCGAGAGAAGACAGAATCTGCCGTCTTTGTGACTCAAACGACATTGGTGACGAGTACCATTACATTATGAATTGTGGATCTTTTATGTTTGAAAGAAAGAAATTTTTACCTACATACTGCTGGTCAAACCCTAATATCTATAAATTTAATCAACTGTTTAATTCATGTAATATTGTAATATTAGAAAAACTATGTAAATTTATCAAAGTTATAAATGTGAAAGTCAGTCCTCCAAGTTTATTTCATTGTATTGTTCACACATGCTTGTAAAAATTGTACCTTATAGTTATATTTATGTATGTTCTCTATAACTATGTAATTGTAGTTTTATGAGAAATAAAGTATTCGTATTCGTATGTATCAAAATTGAAGATAACTCTATGGTTTGGATATTAGAGATTTGATGATTTTAAGACATAGTTCGTGTTACTTTCACCAGCACAAAATGTCTGGATTCATCACATTTATTAGATTTTTTGTTTTTTCTATTTCTACTTCCAAATGAACTTTGCATGCACCTGCAAAAAGAGCTTTATAAAATATATCTCTTTAACACACCTGCTAACCTTCTAAAGGAGTAGGTCCAGTAAGACCCCTTTATGGCCCCAAAATATAGCAGTTTTACAAAATTGTTAAAATGTAAACTTCTAGTTACTTATTTTAAAGAAGAATGCTTCTGCTACATTAATATGGGCTGTGTTTTACAATTAAATGCACATATTCCGGGCACTAGCATCATTAAGTCATGCTAAATTAAACATCTAAGCTATTGACCACTCCAGCTTTCATTCACGCTATCACACTTGCTAACGCTGATATGAAGACCCATTGAGTAACTGGTAAATATCTAAGCTATTGACCACTCCAGCTTCAAATCACACTATCACACTTGCTGTCGCTGATGTGAAGACTTATTGAGTAACGAGTAAATATCTAAGCTATTGACCGCGCCAGCTTTCAATCACACTATCACACTTTCTGTTGCTGATGTGAAGACTCATTGAGTAACAAGTAAATATCTAAGCTATTGACTGCTCCAGCTTTCATCACACTATCACACTTGCTGTTGCTGATGTGATAACTCATTGAGTAACAAGTAAACATCTAAGCTATTGACCGCGCCAGCTTTCAATCACACTATCACACTTGCTTTTGCTGATGTGAAGACTTATTGAGTAACAAGTAAACAACTAAGCAATTGACCGCCCCAGCTTTCAATCACACTATCACACTTGCTATCGCTGATGTGAAGACTCATTGAGTAACAAGTAAATATCTAAGCTATTGACCGCGCGAGCTTTCAATCACACTATCACACTTGCTGTTGCTGATGTGAAGACTCATTGAGTAACAAGTAAATATCTAAGCTATTGACCGCGCCAGCTTTCAATCACACTATCACACTTGCTGTTGCTGATGTGAAGACTCATTGAGTAACAAGTAAATATCTAAGCTTTTGACCGCGCCAGCTTTCAATCACACCATCACACTTGCTTTTGCTGATTTGATAGCTCGTTGAGTTGCAAGTAAACAACTAAGCAATTGACCGCGCCAGCTGTCTATCACACTTTCACACTTGCTGTTGCTGATGTGAAGACTCATTGAGTAACAAGTGAACATATAAGCTATTGACCGCGCTAGCTTTCTTTCACACTTGCTATCGCTGATGTGAAGACTTATTGAGTAACATGTAAACATTTAAGCTATTGACCGCGCCAGCTGTCTATCACGCTATCACACTTGCTATCGCTGATGTGAAGACTCATTGAGTAACATGTAAACATCTACAGACACATCGGTGTTGAAGGCCCGTAAATTGACCTATAATGGTTTAGTTTTATAAATTGTGACTTTGATGGAGAGTTGTCTCATTGGCACTCATACCACATCTTCCTATATCTATAATAATGAACGAGTTTTTACATTGTTAACTGATGTTCAATTTTATCGTTATCTTAAATTGACCAGTGCCTTAAGACGTAAACATAAACAAAGTGTTACAATTTTTGTTGATCGGTTGAAGAAAAGAAAGGGAATACAACTTGATTATTACATAGTATGGATTGGATTTTGTAACGTACATTATTCACACCTTGTTATTATTTCAGTTATATATAATTCTCTTTTTCAGAACTAGTAGTAAAACTAAACAGAGACAATAAATAGTACAAAATATTTTATAACCAGAGAATAAATAGTACAAAATATTATATAACTGGTTAATATAACAAAGCAGCTGTCAATATATCTTACTCGCCCACCCGGAGACAAGTTTACAAGTTATGTGAAGTGGGTATTTAGCACATACTTACAACTTCTCGTCCAATCATATTGCTTGTAATTGCCTTCTCCGTTTCATAATACATATTTTCCGGTGTACTTAAGTAACTATGCATGAAACGAAGACTGAAATTTCATTGTATACGAAAAATAAAAAAATGCAACCGGCTATTTTTGAATAAAATTGGATGTCCCAAACTTTAAAAAAAAAGTTTTTACCTTGGTTTTTATACATCGTGCTCACATATATGCCTATATATATCTTATAGGGGTTTTTTAAGAGACAATTGCCTGTAGTCGAGCCTCATGCTATTAAAATCATAATTTTAAAATATTTTGTAGACAATTAAGATACAAGCGAATATTCAGTAACGGAAATAAACAAAACATGAAACTAGATGGTTAACTAAGTTTGTTTAAAGATTTTCTAATTAAATACGAAAAGATCTTGTTTTTATAATATTTTGTGAAATTGTAGTGTAGAGTGTCGAAAAGTCATAACTGTCATAACGGTCAACCGAATCGAGAGTACCATCGGAAGCACTTAAATTGCCAGTCTAAACATTCAAAGCAGGCTTTAACACTTCAAAAATATCTATGTTGTTATATTCATATGTTTTAATACAAACTGTCTTTAATTATAATAAGATAAAGAACAAAAATAGTAGTAGAGTATTAACTAGATATAATAAAATAAGTTGTGTTATGATTATCAATGAGACAACTCTTCACATGAGACCAAATAACACAGAAATTAGCAACTATAAGTCACAATAAGGCCTTCAGCTATGAGCAAAGTCCATACCGTATAGTAAGGCATAAAAGGCCCTGAAATGACAAATGTAAAATTAAATCCAAACGAGAAAACTAACGGCCTAATTTATGTACAAAATACTGTGCGAAAAACACGAAAAACAAATGTGTAACACAGCAACAAACGACAACCACATAATTACATTAACCTGACTTGGGACAGGCACATACAGAAAGTGATGGGGTTAAAAATGTTATCGGGTGCCCAACCCTCCCCTAACCTTAGACAGTGGTGTAACAGTACAATATAAGAAAAAAAAACATGAAAATCAGTTGAAAAAGGCCAATTCATCAGATGGATACAAATAGAACAAAAACAGATTAAAAGTGGCAGGGTACTTGTACATCCCAAAAACAAAAAGAAACTAAGTACAGATATGAGAGTACTTGCAAGTTACTGACAGCTAATTAAAAGCCAATCATAGAAGCTGAGCTGAAACGATATCTGACAGCTTTTTGTGGGTTATTTTATAATATATCTTTTGCTGGTTCTTTATCTTTACCGGACTGAAAGGCATACAAAAACAAAATAGAAAGTCAAACAATGTTTTTAAAGGCAATCGGGAAAATTCATCTTTTATATGAAGGTGTGATACACGTTAATGCAAGACATATTTTCATATTGATAACTTTTTAATATTTAAAAAAGAGACATATTTCTAATGTGAACTAAAACCCACCCATAATATAGCAAACTTAAATATAAAAATCATGTAAAATAAATAAATGATAAAATCTGATTAAGTCATAGTAGGGTCATACTAATAAAACAAAGGATATATATTAACAAATTATATATTGCCTTGGGACAAATGTGGCTGATTTGTAATGACATTAGAATTTTATCTAACATTTTGTCTATACTAAGCGTCCAGCGATCCACAAAGATCTGATAAGCAGCAAAGCCTGCAGAAATATTACAAGCGAGCATGTCAGAGGAGTCAGTCCTGGTGGTGGTGAGCATCACCTTATATCACTGTAGTGCAGGTAAGATTGGAAAATTTGATTTAAATTATTGTATCCTTTAAACGCATTTTTAAAAGTTATATGGCTTTTGTGCTGTGAAATGAAGCAACTTGGTATGTTTTGAATGTGGTTCCCATATTATGTCAATTACGTGGATATTCAAAAGAAATATCCTTGTAAGCTTAGTTGCTGATAATACTTTCTGCATAGTAGCTCTTGTGTCAGTACTTGTATGTTCCATGTACAAACAGTGACTATTATTAATTAGTTTATCGAATATGTTATAGACCCCATGTAAGTTAATATTTACGACTGATACGGTTTCGACTGGTCTGATTTTGGTTGTTTTCTATTTTACTTTTTTGCCTGCGAATCTGAGAAAGATTCCCCAGAAACGTTAAACATATGTACGAAGAAGTTTTTTTTATTAAGAACAAAATTTTATTTTATTTCCAATTAGGGGCCCTAAACAATAACATCAATAATTTTTTTACAATACAATACAAACAACGATATAAAAAACAAACAAAAAAACATGCGAACAATTTAAAAAAGTTTTACAAGTAATATATAATTAAAGAAAATAAATAGATAATGCATAATAATGTAAGTGTAGTTGATAAAGATATGACCGGACGAAAAGCATGCTAATTATTTGGACTATCATCTTTCTGACTTTAATTACTATATCTTTCAATTGTCATTTTTAGCTTAAATATTCCCACACAATTATCTTTGGTTTAAAATGTATGTTTCGACTAATCCGATAATGGACTTCGTATCTACGTGTCAAAGACAGTTTTAGCAGATTATCTGAACAATGGACAATAATTGCCTAATCCGTTGTTACATGTATTTCTTACTTATTCTGTTTTATATACTTCTTAAAAATAATTTATATTTAGTTTTGGATAGGTTCTTAAACCGTCAACACCGGACTCAATATTGTAACATCGTTTATATTCTTGTTGGATCGTTTATTAAATTGTTAAACTTTATACCGACTTGAATCTTCATTTTAATACCCAGCAAATAGTCTGGCTATAAAGATAACAAATAAACAGCCAAGAAAAAAAGATATATAATGTATGTTATACAATACAATGTTGTTTATCACAAATCACATTTTAAATATCGTGACAAAACGCCAAATAAACAAAGTTCGGAAAATGTGAATACTGATTATACAGACCAAAATTGCTCACGTGAATTTCACATTCATCTCACATGCAATTCACATGAAAAATTCACGTGATACTCACCTGAGACGAACTTATATATGAATTTCACGTGATAAATTCATCAATTCAATTATATTCGAAAATTTAGATTTTTTAAAATTAATTTACTTTAGAAATTCACGTGAATTTGACGTGAAATAAATTCATGTGAAATTCACTTAGTTTCACATTAGATTCACGTAAAATTCACTTAGTTTCACATTAGATTCACGTGAAACTCACATGCACTGATTTCACATGAGTTTCACTTATGAGCTCGTTTGAGGTGAAATTGACGTGTATTTCATGCGAGATTCATCAGTATTTTGCCTGTGTATAACAGAATCGCCGGTGTGATAGAAGCTCGAACTGTTCAAAGCGTAAATGTTCGTGTTTACTGTTCGTATGTTGTTTGGTTTGGTTCTTGTAGCTTTAGCTGTTGTTTTTTTTAATGTATATTTTTTTGCTGTTGCATAAAATTACATTGGTTTCTTTCCTACCATTATTTTTCTTTTCTTAAATTGTCCTATTTATTTCTCTGAATATTTAATTAGTACTGACTATTTTTGTACATTATTTATTGAAATAATAAGACGTCGGTTTGTAACTAAAAGTCTTTTTTATTATTCACAATTTCTTTATTTTCCTCAATATAGCAATTATATATTTTAGAAACATATAACAGTTAGAAAATATTAGTTTATAATTTATTCGTCAAGGCTTTATAAAAGTGTATTTTAAGCGACAACAGAAATTCATGTCTACATCTCTCGTAAATATGATGTTTCAAGTTTGGCTTTGGGTTATAGTAGGCCTTTTATCACAAGATAATCCGATTTCATTATAATACACCATTTGAATATCTCAGAATTAGAATTTATAATATATTTAATAAAATCCACCCCTACAAACATACATTTGTGTATAACTCTGCATGTTTACGTATATGGTTATGGTTGATTGATGTTTATTTTCTTGCTAATGAAGTTAGAATTAACATGATCTTGGAACAAATGTACTCTTAAGTTTGGTATTTTGGATAAAAGTTGATAAATATATAAAACGTTTTTGAGCATAACAAAATAAAATTGTACACAGAACAGTCATTCACATCCAATCTAAGTCTACTTTGCACGATCGAGCTGCAGCCTTAACTTTAGCACAATCATAGTATACTTCTATAAACCCAGAACTTATATAATTAGTTATCAAAGGTACCAGGATTATAACACCGTCTGTAATATTTGAATCATTTCATTGCCGAAGCACTGACACATGCTTGTTATTGTGTTCTTTGTAACTAAACATGTATGTGTGTGTGTCTGTCTCTATGTAAGTCGGTGCACTACTTATTTATTTATTCACATAATTCTATCCAACTCTGCGTGCCTATGTTTGTACTTTTTCAGCGGCAATTTTATTTTTGTCGAGCCTCACTGGTGAGTCTTTTATAGACGAAACGCGGATTTGGCGTACACATTTTTATCCTGGTATATAGGAGGGTTTATTTAAAAAGTAAAATCACAAAAATACTGAACTCCGAGGAAAATTCAAAAGTTAAGTCCCTAATCAAATGGCAAAACCAAAAGCTCAAACACATCAAACGAATGGATAACAACTGTCATATTCCTGACTAAGTACATGTATTTTCTCAAATAAAAAATGGCGGATTAAACCTGGTTTCATAGCTAGCTAAACCTCTAACTTGTATGACAGTCGCATAACACTGTTTATTTTAATATCTCAGAATGTTTTTCTTTTTTTAATCCCTTGTCTATGCAGAGATATGAATGTAACTAAAGTGTAGAGGTTTATTAAAAGTTAGTCTATATCAAAATCTGTGAGAGTAACTGTTGATTAAACAATGTATAATATAATAAGTATTGCAAAATAAATCTATATGGCAATTTGCGATATGGAATCTCAAAAACAATTCTAAACTTTCATGTTGTAATATCTTGTTTTAATGCATTTTTTAATTTTTAATGTGTAATTAAACATTTTATTTTACAAAAATATTTGCTTGATCATGTTGATAGAATGACACGAAGAGATTGTGTTGATAGACGAATGGCCTGAGAGAATACATGGTTTGACAATACTATTACTGATACATATGCATATGCATTAACGCAAAATTGTGGACAACAAGTACATATCTAAGATTGTTTAAGATAAACAAAATCACAACAAATTAGATACCACTAAAAGCCCTACAAATGATTTATATACTATTTTATTTCCTAATACTGGATGCTTGTGCATAAACATAAAAGTTGAGGTGAACGAGTACATGTTTTAGATGTTTTATATACATTTTATAACACATTAAGTACCATCAAAAGCTCGACAAATATCATACTATGTTCAATAATCAATTTCAATTAAAAAAATATGTAAAACGCTGTTGATAATTACATCTCATTATGATATACTCCATTTTAAGATATATATGGAGAGGAATATACCTTACCCCTCAGTTCCTTACCAGTTGTGGAGAGGGTTGTTTCTCTTATCAGACAAATCATTTAAACAATGTAAAGCCTAATTTTAGGCAGACAGCTACTTAAGTATTTGTCATGGGCATCCAGAAAAATACCTTTTTTTTTCTAGACGAAAACACACACAGAAGCAGTTAGGTAGCGGGATCTCATATACTTTTATAGTGCGGTATTTATAAATTTGATAATAAAAAATGATTTGACTACAGCGAGTATGTTACCCTCTCTGGTTCTTCACTAAGTTCAAGTAAACATTGAGTATGGCTTCACAAAGGTTCAAAATTACAATTAAAAGTATCTGAACAAAAACTATATGACTGCACGAAATATATGTACTGTTCCTTAATTTCTTAACATATTAATTTTTTTAATATTTTCAATCTGTTATTGTTTTGTAGAACCCTAATAAGGAGACTTGTTACTGAAACATCTGAACGTTTATCATGGCTTCTAGCACATCACTACAGGCACACAAATATAAGTATGGATTCCAAAGGTCAAGAGGAAATAAGTTTAAATGGTATCTGATCCTGGCTATCAGCATTGTCTTTGTTGTATTGGCGGTCACTGTCATAGGTCTGACGATTTACCTCACAAGCGAAAACAACAAAACAGGTACGTATCATAGAGGTTACTTGGATACCTTCTAGCTCACAGCTTGGATTCGAGCACCATGGATGAGTTATATTTTTGTTATTTTGCACCTGATTTTTTATCATGTTCGTGATAGAGCTTCTGCTTAAGTTTTTAATGCACTAAATCACCAAAATTTCGGTCTGTTTATCCATATTTCTTTTTGTTTGCCTATCCGGTAGATTAGCATACAAGTGATTTTTTTACTGATCTATTGGTGGTTTATGTGAGTGGTTTACTTAACCGACAGATGGTCATATAAATGGTTTGATATTTATTGTACGCAGAGAGGATCAAATTCTCTGAACATTAGCACCATTCCCATGTATATGGAGCTAATTTTCCTTTCAAAAAATATGTTAATGTACAATATATTTCGTCATAACTGGACCAAACAAACACATTAGATAAACTATGAATTATTTGTTTTTTGCTTATGTTACTAGTTACATGTACGTTATGACCCCTAGTTAAAACACCTATTTTCATTGCAATAACAAGTAAAAACACACATGTACATTATAATTCCATGTAAATACACCCATGTTTTTTTTTTTGTTAATTAACAGGTGACAAAGATGCGCAATATGATTCTGGAGATGAGGACACAGGTATGACAAATATATTATAATGTTTCTCATAAACGAAAAAGTACGATTTTAATAAAAATTTTCAATGGAAGTAATAGTTGCTATTTTTCTTGTTTGCAATCTTCACGTACGTACTAAGACAATTGTTTCATGTTTATATCGGAGTGGTTTTTATTTATAATTGAGATATTCTCCATGCCTTTTTACATGTAATGCAAATATTTTCTTCAGTTTCAACAGCACAAACGGTATCTACAACTTCCGCAACAACTAGCGTCAGCCAAACAACGCAAACGATCACAAAGTCTTCAACAGAGAGTCCAACTACTATAAAAATGACTTCATCCACTCAAAAGACAACTCCTGATATGCTGACTAGCCATCGGTCAACAACTTTGATATCTTCTCAACAGACAACCACTGAACCGACAACTCAACAACCAACCACTGAACCAATCTCAACCACACAACCGTCAACAACTGTAAACAAACCTCTTTCTACGGAACAGCAAACAAACGAAAAACGTACCTTTTCAACTCAACAAAGTACCACAGAAGTGATTTCGTCGACTCAAAAATCTACAATGTCAACAGAACAAAGAACAACCGAGACAATGACGTCATCAAGTTCACAAACAACTGACGAACCATCAACAGTCCAATACTCTACGTCGAATGGTCCGGTAGTGTCAACCAGTGTTTCACCATCATCAACATTACAGGTCACATCAACGGTCGATACAACAAGTACAAGTAATACAATAGTTATATAAATTCAACAAATAATGTTCTTTAGAATTTGAAAACTGCCAAAATAGCCTCATTTTTTTAATTTTGTGCTTTTATGTTAATTGCTGTTATGATCACTTTAACATAACCCAAAAAAAGAATTTGTTACAAACATGCTAATTTGGATAAAAGATCTTTCAGCTTATACTCATAATTTCTGATATCCAACCCATGAAGCAGTCTCATTATAGTACTAGTATTCATTTCTCAATACAATAGCAAAAGAGACTGATATTGTTTGAATTATTTTTTAGATAAGAATTTACTTATTACTTGACAAATTTATTTGTCACTTTCATTTGAAGAAATGTGCAAATCGACTAATCACAAATTTTAAAATAGGGAATCATAACAAAAATGGTTGAGACATGTAGATAATTTTTATTTCCACAGATTTAAAACAATCGTTATAATAACTGACTTGTAACATTTATGCGATAATGATATGCTTTTGATTTTTTTGCAGCAATTGAATTATCTGGATATAATATCAGTAGCTCATCCCCATTCTTACTAACTTGCGAGGTAAAAAATATTCCTGGATGGATTGACCTTTTGATTTATCGTCACTATGGAAACAACCAATCAGGTCTGTTGGCTCAGATGACTGCAGGACCAATAGTTCCAACGGTTATTGTAGTCGATGATTCGCTAACATTTTCAGCCAATCACCACAGCGATGCCATTACAATGGTATTGATGGCTCAAAATTTCGAATGCAACCATGCAGGGACGTACAGTTGTTCGGTATCTTCTGCAACTGTTGTCGTTTCAGATGAAACAGAAATTAACGGTACAGTTTTACTCGAACTATATAAATAAGAGTACATTCTCAAATCGCATCTCATGCATATAGAATGGTGAAATCTATTTACAATATAATATTTTTTCTACGCTATGAGTTAATTTTTTCGCAGGCTAGTCAAAAGTACTATGGTGGATTTTATTGAGTATAAGGAACTAAAAAAGAAATGTATGCAGGTTAACTTTCTTTGGTACTTAACATTGAACTAACTCAAATTAAAACTTGACACATGAATGAAATAACACGGACCGCCATATTACACACATACAAATTACATGTACACGAACTTACGTCACTTTGCGGTGTTTGTTATCCTTTTACATATCGACCTATAGTATTAGATTGTATCATTTGTATCTTTTAAATTGTAAGTTATTTACTATCAAGTCTTTTGTTTAAGTTGACATGGTCGACAACAACTACATGTATACTATTTGAAACATGTTGTCTTAATTTTAAAAACCCTTGGATATAATTTTTTTTTTAACAATTTAGATAATCGCAAATAGTAAACTCATTCTGTTTTTTATTCAGTCGTTTCAGAACCACCGGCAATCTATTTTCCTGTTGGGATTGTTGAAGATAGAACTATGTCGTTGGACTGCATAGTGGAATTTGAGGGTACTTCCGGTGATATCAAATGGACATTTAGTCCACCTGGATTAGGCAATATGTTTTACGACTTGAGTATAGATCCAGACACAAAAAATAGTTCTATGAGTTGTACGACTAAACTGGAAAGCAAATTGACTTTTACACCAGGGATGTATGACAACGGCTCAAACTTTCGATGTGAAGTTGTGAATGCAGAGGGTTACAATGGTGCAACAGTTTTACAAAAGACTGTTCCATTTTATGTGTTACATAGTAAGTTGAAGAAAATATGAACTTTGTGACTTTAGTCGAATTCGTGTATTACCACTTTGACAGAAACAATTGTTAAATTCTAATATGTTGTTAACCAAAAAATCTGTTAAAGTATTCTTTTTTAGATTTGTAACAGTTCCTTTATTAGAGACCATCTTTTGTTATTTTGTTGGAATGTCTACAATTTTCTTTGAATATTGTAATTGACAAATTCAGAAATGATGATAAAAGTTAACGTTTTTGACAATGTGATCAGTCGATACGATCTTACTTCGTTTTTGACACTACTGTGATATGGTTAGTTTGGTTATTTTTTTTTCGTGTATTTAAGTTACATTTTCTTTTTATTTTGTTCTTCATGCACATGAAATTTTAAATCATTTTGTCTTTTTATTTGTTTTTTTTCGGGTAATTGTAACTAATGATTTTTATATTGTTTATTTCAGATTCCATCTGCACAAATCGTATATTTGAGATTTTTAATCATCCTTATCAGCCATGTGGGAAAATAATATATTGTTCGGAAAATGGAATACTTGTTTTTGAAATTCCGTGTCCATCGCCTGGCTACTGCTATGATGCATTGCTTACAGACTGTGTCCTTGAAAAAGACCTCAGCATTTATAATGAAACCAGTACTACGATTGGACAAAGCACAACTGGTGCGCCACCTATCTCTTAAAACTGAAGAGATAACGTTTCGAGATAATTGAGATTATGATATGAGAATACCAGGACAACAGTACCTAATAATTTTATATTCTAAATTAATTTTGTATATTGATACATGCTGTTTTGTTTGTTTGTTTGTTTGTTATTTTTGTGTGGGTTTACATTGCTTTATATGTGATTTGTCACTGTTTCCTTCAAGTTTTTGTTGACATAAATAGTACCTGTATTTTAAACGAATATTTCAAAGTAAATTTGTGAAAGGAAGTAACTGACATATTAGCTACTAAATAAAACATAAACCACGTAATTAAAGTATAAAAAAAACAAGAATGAAATCCAAAAACAAAAATAAAAGATAGAAACTGGCCTGATATTTTTGCTTTCAGTGTAAGCTATCATAATATATAAAAAAGAAGATGTGGTATGATTGCCAATAAGACAATTCTCCACAAGAGACCAAAATGACACAGAAATTAACAACTATAGGTCACCGTACGGCCTTCAACAATGAGCAAAGTCTATACTGCAAAGTCAGCTATAAAAGGTCCCGAAATGACAATGTAAAACAATTGAAACGAAAAAACTAACGGCCTTATTTATTTAAAAAATGAACGAAAAACAAATGTGTACACATAAACAAACGACAACCACTGATTTACAGGCTTCTGACTTGGGACAGACACATACATACATAATGTGGCGGGGTTAAACATGTTAGTACTAAATTAATGCAAAACGATCTACCATTGGTTTAGAGCTATCATGAAGTATGTAATCATTTAGTTGTTGAACATGCCATCGAGAAGCATAGGACCTACTGTAAATCATAACAGTGAAGAAATTGGGGTCTGGAACTATTAACCTATTTTCTTTCGTTAAGTCCCCAAAAAGTAATGTTTTTTTCTTCTGTTTCTCGCAACTGACCTGTTGGCGATATATGGTAGGGGTACTTTAGAAAACCGAAAAAAATAAAAATAAAAGTTTTTGGCTATTTGGGATAAGTAAATCCAGACAATTCCCACAACATAGAGATAAAGATAACATTATCGATTGTATCAAAGCGATCTTTATATCAACAGACAATTCCCACACACATAGAGATCAAGATAACATTATCGATTGTATCAAAGCGATCTTTATATCAACAGACAATTCCCATATACATAAAGATCAAGCTAACACTATCGATTCCATCAAAGCGATCTTTATATCAACAGACAATTCCCATATACATAAAGATCAAGCTAACATTATCGATTGTATCAAAGCGATCTTTATATCAACAGACAATTCCCATATACATAAAGATCAAGCTAACACTATCGATTGTATCAAAGCGATCTTTATATCAACAGACAATTCCCATATACATAGAGATAAAGATAACATTATCGATTGTATCAAAGCGATCTTTATATCAACAGATATAACAGATGACGATATTGAGTCGATACTAATATTTGCAGTATGCTTCAAACATCCATGACACACCAAGACATATACCCATATGTCTATATCGACGATGTCGACACGATATCGCATGGGGTGTGTAGTGATTAAGTAAATATCGATATCTATACGATATCATTGTTATCGTCGATATTGTAATTGCAGCGTGTCTTTGATATATCCCGCAATATTAGTCGATCGTGTAGAAGGGCAGGGAATTTTGAAAGTCATTGTTAAAAGAATGTTTGTTGGATGAACATCGGATTTGACTTTCAAACTTCCACCGGACATTATTAAACTGTGTATTTATATTTCCTTCATTTTTTTCGTGTGTGTAATTAGTTATAGACGTAACTGATCATGACATTGTTTTGATCATCTCATTTTGTTTGCAACGAACAACCAACCTAACGATCTCCCTCAGTTAGTTGATTGATTATTTGTTTGCTATAATGAGTATTTGACTAGATTCATATTCAGAATGAAAAATAAATCATGCAATGATTGATTGGTGTTTTATAAAATTGAGAATGGAAATGGGGAATGTGCCAAAGAGACAACAACCCGACCATAGAAAAAAAAACAAAAAAAAACACATATAACATTTTTAACACTGTTATTTCGTGGCGGTTAGTTATTACTGGTGGAGTGCCATGCAGAGAGAACCAACGGTCATAGACAGATAAACTGACAATCATAGTCAATATAGCACCTGCCATGTACGGGGTTCACACGCACAACATCGGTGTTGACAGGCTATAGTCATACAGTATTTGGACTACTTAGGTCACTCCTTACTAGTAGGATTGACAAAGTAGCACGACTGTCATGATGGATGGGAAATTTAGAATACCACTGGAAAAAGAATGCTGAATTATAGGGCAAGAAAGGTCGCTTAACATTAGAAACAAAGTAAAGACTTCTTTAATCGCCAAACAACATGAGACTCCCTTCATACACTTGAATGACGAGTGTTTGATAAATTTCCAGTGGCAAATATTTCATGCAAGTTTTGGCCTATTCAGCCATTGTCAGCGATACAGCTTAATTAAACGATAAACTCGTATATTTATATATTAAACGTTATAATCACAAATAGGAATTAAGATTTAGTATGTATAATAAATAACAGTTAAACAAAACGCATATTGATAGTATTACGACAGTTCGTGTGTTATGCTGGTCTCCATGAGAACGTATTCATAAATATGTCTGTAGCTACCGAAGCTCTGGCAGAATCATACCCTTCTGTTACTGTTTCATTGTGGAATGGCTCGGCATCTGCAGCTCGCTTTCGATGTGTGAGATACATGCTAAGTCTCGCCCAGATCTGAAGTAAGACTACACTTAAAATGATAAAAGCCCAAACAATAACAGCAATATGGTCTATATTCAGACTGTTTTCTTTCTCGGATTTTAATTTCGTTCCTGGATTTGTTACATCTGGTTCCTGCACGCTCAAGGCTACTGCCCTTGATAGGTTCATAATGACTGTACGTGTTGTCTTAAATGTCGTTATTCTACAACAAAAAATACTGTTCCTCAAATTACCCAAGTATTTGTTTTTTTACATGAAAAAACAACAATTAGGAATTACTAAATATTAAAAATTTGACTTTTTAAGATATTTAACTACTAGCAGTTTTCTACAAATGTGCGTCCGGATCAAGACCCAACGCCTCCTCAGAGCACTAGAAACTGAATAGTTTATTGGTACATTTATTTGTTTTTAACTTTTTATGCTTTTAAACTAGTTCTCAGTAACTGCGAATACTTCAAGATTGGTCATTTGTCTTATGGTCAGTTGTGATTGTGTGCATATTTGTCTGTGTTAATGGGATATTTTGTGGTGAAAACAGGGCCATTGTTTGTTTATAGGTATAGATAAACCTTATGGACAGTGAAATATTTAGACAATGTCAATGTCAAATTCAGTAGGTTTAGAAAAAAATGTGTCGACCATGGTGAAACTAGGGGATTAGGAATTAAAATACAAGATTGACTGAGATCAAATTAACTTTGCTTTACAACAAGCAATCTACGAGCCCCAGTTTTTTCAGTTACCATTTATGGGTTTTGAAATTGGAAAAACATCCCTCATTGTAGAACTATTCCCAATAAATGTAATTAGATTTAAAAATCAAAGTGTTTCTTAACATTCTAACAGTAATTGTCTCACCAGTGGATCGTCTTTTTTTATAATTGGCTTTGTGTGAGTTGTTTACCCGGATAAGCTTGAATGAATTCGACGGAACACTCGGTTATGTTTTGTAACGCATGATTTAACAACCATGGCCATTAAAAAAATAATATAGCCGGGATCTAGTAGTAGAACTTAAAAGAGAAACTTTTTAACCAACCGTTAAAAAATAACAAAATAGAGATATAACTGTTCATGACCCAAACCATTTTGAATTGTTTAACTTTAGTATTTGCAGGGTGGTTGTTTCAACATATAATTGTTACGTCTAACAGAAGTTTTCCTGGAAACTTTGCTATAAACAATGACATAATCTATGTTCCAGTTTGAACCAATTTTCTGTACCTTTTATTTCGTAGATATTCGTAAGGAACAAATACTGTATGTCACATGTGTTCCGGTGAAAATAATATTACAGAGTATTTGTTCTACCCGAAAATTGAATTATATGTCCCAGTGTATATAAAGGGCGAATCCAGCTAGTTCATTTTCACTATCATATGCGAGTATGTCTATTGTAGAATAAAGAATCATGGGAAAACTGTATTTGTTTACGTTTCGAAAATACCAAAATAATAAGTTTCAACATATTTTCATTGTGATATCTCTTTTTACTGTACAAAAACAGCATTACAGTTCAAATAAGTGTTATAAAAGCAACATAATATAGCATATCGATTATTGAAAGCGATTCATTTTAACTATTAGTGCAATCATTTCTGATGTAGAATTTTTGAAGATGCGAGGAATTTTTATTGTAGATTTATGTGATAAACGAAATGTCAACTAAAAAAAATTGTACTAAAATCAAGGTGAATGTTATTAATGTATACTTGATGCAACTGGCTTAATTTTAAAATTGAAACACCACACATTATTTTCTGAGACATCAAGAGAAAGAGAAAGAATCATTTTTTTTCAATATGAAGATCTTACAAACGTCATAGTATGTACGGTGGAATTGGATTATTAAAAGTCAAACTTCGCCAGTATTCCTCACAGACAATCCTTTCTAACATGTATAATGCAATAGGACAAACGTCATTGCAGACTCATGGGTGACCTTCGGTTGTTATCTGCTCTTTGGTTGGGTTGTTGTCTCTTTGACATATTCCCTATTTTCATTCTCTATATTTTTAAAAATTCATGCGTATTATGAAAACGAACACTTGTAGTGTACTATAGGTAAGGCTCTCAAACATGAACTAAAACTACCGGTTAACCGGTTAATCGGTCGAACTAAAACTACCGGTTAACCGGTTAATCGGTCGAACGACTATCCGAGTTACCGGTTAGGAAAAATTGTACGATTTGGCAACACTCATATTAAGCCCATTATAAAATAAGTAGAAAAGTAGTGTGTTTTTTATCTCTTTTTATCCCATCCCGTTTCGGTTTGAGCCAGATAGATATAAGAAGATGTCATATGTGACAATGAGACAACTCTCCATCCGAGTCACAATTTATAAACGTAGACCATTATAGGTCAAAATACAGTCTTCAACAAGGAGTCTTGGCTCACACCGAACAGCAAGTTATAAAGAGCCCCGTGTAAAACCTTTCAAACGGGAAAACCAACGGTTTAACTATATCAAGATGTACGTAATTAGTGATGGAGTGTCAAGGAAATGGATAAATAAAACCAAGGATAAACATCCCTACGATTTATAAGAAATTAAATGGAATACATTTGAAATATATGTTATTTCTATTGATTTTATTAGAGTGTTAAATCAAACTTTCCTCCGCAAGTTAAACTTTATCAAATTGTCACCGGGGAAACAAGGTGACTTGTCGGGTGTGTAACAAGAGCCTGACTGAATAGCCTCTTGTTACTGAAACTGTGTGATGCACCTGATCACACAACGAACGATTGCTGTGAATAGCAATGAGAACTCTGGAACTGAAACTCTGGTGAAACCTAACTTTTGAGACTCTGGAACTAGCGATGAATAAACCAATAATTCAGCATGGAATACTAATACTTTTATTACAGATGGACTGTGTTCAGTGTAAAGTCCTGAGTCCGAATCTTGCTTATAAAAATTATAAGCAAGTATTTATACACAATTGAATTGACAAGTATAGACATAACAAATAACAATTAATTTGAGTGATATTGTTCACTGACAAAGATTAAACTATTTTTAGAACTTAAAGAATAGATATTAAATGATAATCTGATTATGACAATTAATAACATACATTATGAATAAGGTAAAATGTCACTAATTAGGTAACAGATTGAAACATGTCACTCAATGTCCAAACTAAGAATTAAAAAGCATGTTGATTTTAAGTCCTGGTTATGAAATGTAAATAGAAACGAAATTATAAAATAAAATGAATTATAAAACACAGAGAATTAAAGTCTAAAATATCAAAATTGAGAATTTTATATTAAAGTCCAAAATAATAAACGAAGCTGCTTTTTCCACTGTCACATATGCCTCTCCTCCCAATTAAGTCCGTCCTCGGACTTAGCACTATCTAAATCGGCCTCCTCTGCGGTTGTTATAGTGTCTGTTGTTGTTATTGGGACGCTGTTGGTTTTGGCGGGATACAAGATGGAGTTCGTGGTTAAGGTCCTGAAGTTGAAAAGTCAATTGAGAAATCGAATCCGCTTGAAAATGTACCTTTGAACATAGGTCTGCCTTTTCTTTTTCCAATGCTTGTTTTTCATTTTTCAATGATTGGATTTCATCCGTAAATTCGGTTGAACGCATATAGTAAAGATCTTGCACCATTTTAACAGTCCCGTCTTTTTCGATTACTTGGTCCTTTAATTCTTGAATTTGATCCACATATTCCTGTACGTTTATGCGCGAAGCACTTTCTTCTTTCTGTTGACGCAGGTTTTCAAGTTCTTGCTTGAACTGGTCTCTTTCTGATACGATGATTTGCGTATTCTTTAATTGAATTTTGAGTGCCTCGATGCACTTTTGCTGTTCTATATTTGTATTCTTTTCCTTGAAAATTTTCTGCTTCACACTTTTTAATTCTGTTTTGAGCACATTTGAAATATCCAAATATTGAATGAACGGTGAATTACGCATACCAGAGAATGGTAAAGCACGGATAATATTTTTACACTGAATATAGCTGTTTATCCTAGCTGTATCGCGCTCTTTCTGTTTTCTGGATTTCACACTAACTGATTTACTTTTGCTGTCCTTTGTAACTTTAGAAAAACACTTACTAGAATAATGTCCGAATTTTCCGCACGAATAACATCTCTGATTGATAGAGTTACAAATATAATGTTTGTGAAATTTGCCACACCTCCCACATGCTGGACTATAACCTGACTGGATGTTCCATGGTCTCCATTGTGGTCGAAAGCTGTACTCCATCGCTGAATATTGTCTACACTTCTTTTCTGGGGAACTCGCTTGGCTGCTTGAGGTCTCTGGATCGTGTGCTGAGCATAGAAGTCAGCACGCCGTCGTCGTCCACCAATCTGTCACCGGGGAAACAAGGTGACTTGTCGGGTGTGTAACAAGAGCCTGACTGAATAGCCTCTTGTTACTGAAACTGTGTGATGCACCTGATCACACAACGAACGATTGCTGTGAATAGCAATGAGAACTCTGGAACTGAAACTCTGGTGAAACCTAACTTTTGAGACTCTGGAACTAGCGATGAATAAACCAATAATTCAGCATGGAATACTAATACTTTTATTACAGATGGACTGTGTTCAGTGTAAAGTCCTGAGTCCGAATCTTGCTTATAAAAATTATAAGCAAGTATTTATACACAATTGAATTGACAAGTATAGACATAACAAATAACAATTAATTTGAGTGATATTGTTCACTGACAAAGATTAAACTATTTTTAGAACTTAAAGAATAGATATTAAATGATAATCTGATTATGACAATTAATAACATACATTATGAATAAGGTAAAATGTCACTAATTAGGTAACAGATTGAAACATGTCACTCAATGTCCAAACTAAGAATTAAAAAGCATGTTGATTTTAAGTCCTGGTTATGAAATGTAAATAGAAACGAAATTATAAAATAAAATGAATTATAAAACACAGAGAATTAAAGTCTAAAATATCAAAATTGAGAATTTTATATTAAAGTCCAAAATAATAAACGAAGCTGCTTTTTCCACTGTCACATATCCTTACTTTATCTATTGTTTGAGCAAGTCGGCTAAATTAAGACTTTTAAAATAGATAAAAATAAAATAAAATTCATATAGTGAAAATGCACCGCATATACAATACTAATGAATCGCTCTACAGTGAAAATGAAAGTATAGTATCATTATTCGACAGTAAACATGACTCGCATAAAGCAAGCATCATAATGGAATTTAGTTCAATATGAAGAAACTGAATGACAAAACCTATTCTACGTTATACAACTTTAATAATTGTGTTGAAATGAATATTTTTCTGCAACAACATCTTACTTGCTAGTTTTAAATCACCTGCACGATCTGTTCGTGAAATGTCCTAAATATTCACCTATTTCGGTATATATTTCACAGCTGGATGTCTTTAGGCGCGATAAAACCCCGTTCGCATCTCTTACATTGTCTTACTAGTTTAATTTATTTCTAAACATATACATTTTAACTAATTTTCTTCATTTTCTTCAAAAATCAAAAATAAATCGTCTGTTTATTTATCATTCTACATCAGAAGTTAATGGCATATACAGTGAAAATGATATTTTAGGATCCGCACTTTACATACACTGTGTCCAGCCTTTTCTGCATTGGATATATCTTAATTCAAATATCATATTAATATTTTACATGCACTGCCATCTCGCCAAAGGAAACTCGGTATGTGCAATGGTGCGTCCCTTTCAGAAAACTGTGTATGCAATGATAACCCTCAAAGGGACTGATGGGTTATGTTTGCATTATTATTGCAGTAAAAAAAGAAATTAAGGTTTTAAAAAAATCACAGCTGAACCATCAAACTCTGGATTTTGCAAATATTTTAACGAAGAAAACATACTTGTAAATGCTTTGCGTTTATACAAATAAAGCGTTTGAACTTAATTTGTCTTCATTATCTATATATAGTAAAAACACACAGTGTTATGTCGATTTGTAATCTTAATGATTTTTATTGTTGTCTTTTGTACCGTTGGATTGCTGTCTCGTTGAGATCAATCCCACATACTTTTTATTCATATTGAAAACCAAACCATAATTTTGGTCATGTAAACTCGTTGCATTACTCTTTTTTTTATTTTACACTTGATCGTCATTTGTACAAACGATGAGAAACAGTAAAATAAATTCGGTGGTGTATATGTTATTTTATTTATTTTATTTATATACAGAATTTTTTTTTTATCAATATAGCAATACTATATCAATTTTGAAAAATAGAAATAAGGACTCGATTTTAAGATATTTTTCACGGAACACTTTGTTTCAGTCTTTCTCTCTTTCAGTCGAAGTTCAAAACAACGGAGGTGTTTGAAAAATTATAAAAAAAAATAATAATAACTAGACGTGTCAAAGCGACACGAATGGCTCCGTCTCCAAAAGTTGAAAAATCTGCAATTTCAATAACACATGTGGACACAAACATGATGGTAGTCTCACATATAAAAAATCAGCTCAAATCTGGAGGCGTATTGAAGAAAAATCTGTATAACTGTGATTTTCAACAATTTTTAAAGTTGTAAACCCTTAATTGTGGCAAAAATTAGCGGAGCCGAACGAAACTGAAACTTGATCTGTAACTCACAAACCAAAAATCAGCCCAATATCTGAAAGCGTTTAAAAAAAAAGTCTATAACTATAATTTTCAACAATTCATCAAAGTCCAAAGCCCGTAATTTCGGCAAAAATTAGCGGAGAGGAACAAAACTTTAACTTGATCTGTAACTCATCATGGTTAACTCACATACAAAAAATCAGCCCAATATCTGAAGGCATTGAGAAAAAAACTCTGTATAATGGTTTGTTGTGGAATGACGGAATGACGGAATTTCGGAATTACGGCCATTTATTATTCCTTGAAACGATGGAATTCGTCTGAAATGCTTTCCCGCCGATGGCGACATTATAATACACTACAGGTGACGTCATGGATAGTTGTATGTTTTGACGTTCGATATCATCGGTTTTCGGTGGTAAGTTAACCTAATTTTATGATTTCTTTGGCAAAGTTGATGTCCGTTTGTTGTTCAGAACATGTAACAGTGGTTTACAACTCTTATTTAACGTCGGTCTTTGCACTTCTTTCGATCTTCACTGCTCACCCGGCCATTCTAGATCAAAGTATACTACAGTTTGCCGCAAGAAAAGTGTTATTTTTTCCGTTTGTAAAAGAGATATAGTCATCTTTAACTGCTTTCCAAGACAATATAGTAAGTTTTCAAGTTTTCAAGGCACAGATCTTGTGAATTAAAATTTAGTTTATTAAATAGTTGTTTTCTATAATTTTCAAATTTTTTGCAATAGATAAGGAAATGTATGTTTAATTGATTTAGTGTACTTAATTTCATATATGGATATATTAAAGTGTTAGGTGACCCCTTAGGTCATCTACTCTAGTATGTCGACTTTTTGTAAATAAGCCAAAGATTCATAACCCTAAACTGACCCTTGCAAATACAATAGTATGATATCTTGAATATGTGCATGGAGAGCGACGAAAGATACCAAAGGGATATTCAAGTACATAAGTCGAAATCAAATTGACAATGCCATGGCGAAAAAACACCATAAAAGGACCAAAGGACAAACCATAAAACACATAATAGAAAATAAAGACTGAGCGGCAACACGAACCCCACCAAAAAAAACGTAATTTCAAGTGCTTCCAACAGCAGATCCTGCTCCACTCGTGGCAAAAGTCATGTTGCTCATCCCTTGCTTACACGATTGAAGTTCGCTCTGCCGCTGAAAAATTATAAACAGCATCGTTGCAATATGAATGTGAATAACAACTACACAGACCGAACACCTGGCTGTGTCACAAATATGGTAAATAATCTAAAGTGGGAAAGCCTCGAAGAACGGAGGAAAACAAACAGATTATGCATGCTATTCAAGATCCAGCATGAACTTATAGATATAGACCGTCACCAATATTTAACCCCGAATGATAACCGGACCAAAAGTAAAAACCGCTTCTTCCGAGAAAGAACAAGTACATACACCTAAGGCCAATCTTTCTTCACGATGACAATCAGGGACTGGAGCAACCTACCAACAACAGTTACAGCGACCAACACCGTTGAGGGATTCAGAGCTGCCCTGAAGTAGGAAAAAACAGTTGAAAATAATTTTAATTGTACATTTTTTGCGAACTTTTTAAATGTTATTTGTAAATGGCCAAGAGAAATCTTTCTGTGTTGCCCGACACTGCGTAAAGTTTTCGCGCCGATCCATTAACATTCAGCTTTGAATCCGGTTCCTTACCTGGAAGAAGAAGAAGAAGAACGTTCAATTGGATACCCTTTGTTTGAAGAATGTCATGTTCTGCAAGAACACGTTAACTTCTATATGCATTTGATATTCCTCGACTTTTTACTTTTTCCAGCAATTTTATAAAACAGGAATTACTACTCTTATGACAACAGTGACGGATCCAGGGGTCCGGGGGTTGGAACCCCTCTTTTTTTGGACGATCAATGCATTTGAATGGGGACATATAGTTGCCCCCCCCCCCCTTTTTGTCCTGGGTTTGCCCCCTTTTTAAAATGGCTGGATCCGCCCCTGGACAATGTGTGTATATATCTAGCTAGGTTGGTCCCCTCCGTAAATGTTTAGTATGCCTTCAGAATTTACAAGTATTGTCGAGAATTTCAATCTCGACCGGGAAACAGACTAATATCTTGCAATCACCAAGTTTATTGTTTATAGTCATAATTTTATTCTAAGGTGATAATTTAGGTTACAAATTATAAACTTTAAGGTCGACTGCAGCTTTCAGTGATTGCACTGTTCGTTATCATAGAACTAAATGCAAAGTCTTGCTATAACAGAACATTCAAATGTCTGTAACTTGTGTGACAAATGATAAAAACAGACAAAGAAGATTGACATTAAATTACTATGATTTATTAAAGTTGGAAAATTATAAGTAGACTTAAGCTTCGTCTAGATATGTGGGATTTATAATGAATATGTCTATTGAGTATTGTCACTGTCAACTGGATATACATGTCTCCAATGATTTGTATAGTAACTCGGAGACTACTACACATAACTGTGTTATAGTAGTCTCACGGAGTAACTAGTATACAAATCATTGATGTCTCCGCTGATAAATTATTATTAAAAAAATCAAAATGTACGACTTTGGGACAAATTATTTCAAAATTACATGCATATATATTATCATAATGTCTATATCCTGATTCCAGCTATATATGAATTATATGTCTCTGATATAACATATACATAGCTACTTAAGGTCATATGTACTTTTATCTTTAAGTAGTCGTAAAACCGTGTCAAATTAGCCAATTTGATTGTTTCACTTTTGTTTTATAAATTATTTGAAAGCTCTTAACAAAGGGTTTTAAGTTAATCTTACAACAATATTTCGTTAACATTTGTTTTTCATATTGTTTATGAAGACAGATGTCGTAAATTCATCGATTTACGTTAACATTATTTTTTGTTTACATGATTCAACATGGACGAACACTCGGACTTCACAAGTCGTATTTATATGACAATTTCCTGATAAACGGTCACTTTTATCATGTAAGACCTTACTAAAGTCACGAGTTTCTGTTTAATTTAACATATATTGACAGTCAACCAAATTAGTACCCTTTGCATAATATTTCACATTCGACCTATCAAAATATTTTATAGAACCAGATGGAACATGAATATTTTATGATTGTTGCTGAATACTTTATTGGATTTTGATGATTTGTTTGGGGATGTATCAGGTAATCGATTTCTTTGCCATGTAATAAAGGAACTTTACAGATTGTTGCATGTTTCATATTCAACAGATTACCTAGAATTTCTAACTTACAATTCCATTTTAAATATTGGTTTACAAGTCTGCTCTAATTAATAGCTATGAGATGCAATTGTAGTTGCAAATGTCTGAGAGGTAAGAATATTAGATATTATCTTCTTTGGAGGATTCAGAGTAAACAATAACTTCACAGTTTTGTGTTTTTTGGTCAATAAGTAAGTGTAATTATTTTGTTTTATAAATTTTATTTAATGTGATGAATGTATAAAGGGGAAGGGGGGGGGAGGGCAGGACCTTTTTTTCAGGACGTCGGGTGTTTTTAATCTCTGGATTTTTGGATTGATCCTTTCGGGATCCAGGATTTTTTTTCTTTGAATTTTGATTTTGGGATGTCAGATTTAAATTTGGGACCTCAGGATTTAATGTTTTTAAGCCCGGAATTTCGGGATCATGACTCCTCCGACCCCCTCTAATCCCTCCCTTATTGGGAACACCCTTAAGATCTGCAAGGGTTCAGTGGAATCCATGGGATTAAAGGTGGTGTCACTAACATTTAAATGTACTTGGACAATCCCCAACCCAACTCAAAGGGGGTGCTAGGACACTGGGAAAAGTCTCTTATTGAAGTAAGTACTAAGGAAGAACCACTAGTCTGCTCAGCTTGAGCTTGAACAGATAAACCAAAGAGATAGCCCCTGTAGCTTTCCAGATTTCGAGGTCAAAGTTAAGTACAACTTTATGGAGGCCATCAAAGTTTAAAACTGGTCTAGGAACCAGAGAGGTGTGTGGGAGGGTGAAAATCACCCTTCTGATGTACATGGATTGAATTTTTTTAGCTTCAGAGTCAGAATTGAACCTGTGACCTTCAGCACTCAGATATTTTTTTACAAATGTTTTATGGATAAATGAAAGTAGTTTGTGGCACTCAACATTACCCTTAAACAGTAATAGAAGGTACCACAGTGTTCTTAGAAACCTTTTACAATCTTCCTACATAATTTAACCTGATTAATCCAGTCTTATATTACCATGATTACCATCACTCCATTTCCTTGAAAAAATTAGTGGAAAGAGGGCGCTGAATTATTCGAGTTATGCATAATTATTCCAAAAGTAATGTAAACATGTTAAATAAATCCCCACCTCCTTTTTAAGCTGTTGATAAAAATTTGTGGTCAAATACATCATGTACATATTTCCACATAAATATATATGACGCATTATGATGTCAAGTAAAAATACATTTTGTAATAGAGCCATTATTACCTCCCTTGTAACTGTATTGTGTTTGATATTAAAAGACACTTACTTTTTTGTTAAAAGATATATTGAACTTCAGTGAGAGCAACTACAATATGTACATGTATCTCAAATTTGTCCATGTTTTTCTCTAACATTATTAAAAATACAACAGATATTTCAAATTGAATTATGATATCAAGTTCATCAATCCTTCACATGTTTTATTGGAAGAGCAGACATGACTTTGTTTACTAATCAAAAGATGAACATCTCATCAGAATTTTTTTTTAATAATAAATATTTAACAACCATAATAAGGAATTATTATCTGGATACCATACATGTACACCATTCTTTATTTGAAAAAAAATAATAATACAAAACCTGATTTGAAATTGAATATATACATTGTATATATATTTATCCTCATTTGAAATAGAACACATATACATGTACATACAATATCTTCTCATATTTAAGTTTCAAGCACAGATTTCTTTTTATATCACATCACTGTTATTTTAAAAACACTTTTAATTTTGTGATATTCCTAGAGATATCTATTCACATGCTCATAAACACAATTCATCTTTGTCAACATGGTCAATGTCCATTTTACGAATCATGTTTGCACATTTATTTTAAAAGCTGAATTTTAATATTGAACCTTAATCTATTTTACACTTTATTTAGTTTAATAACACAGATTAAATTTCATTAGGAGTTAAGCTTTTAAGCTTACTGGTCAACCCATAATACTACCTGCATGGGTTTTAAGACTTTGTTATGCTAGCCTACATGTACATGTATTTCAGTTCTTGTTTCATGGTATGAATCACAAAGGTTTCTTTATAAAATTAATAGATAATTGTAAAGATTTGCTGACCTTTTTATAACTGTCAGCATCACTCAAAATCTTTAATATTTTAAGATTGAAAAATTATATAAAATATGTGATTTTTCTGTTTTGTTTATGAATTTTTTTGATTTATTTTAATTGTATGTACATGTAAACTGAGTTTGTATTGGAGTTATCTCTAGACACATATATCATGGATATGGCTGTAGGTCATTGAACATATATTGTGAACTGTTATGTGGGCAAAGTAGTTGAAACATTTAAAAAGTTGTCAAGACATAATTACCTATAACTAATCAATTTTCACACTTAATGATTTTATCCTCTTTAAATTTCCAGATTAAAACTTTTAAAGGTTAAGCTTTCTAATGTAGAATCAGAATTTAATGAAAATCTATTATCATGATTGTAATGAATTTGTCTGGTTACTGTCTAGGTCTTACTTATATCTAATTAGAAACTCACAATTTATGGTTTTAACTTCATAATAAACATTAAAATATGAGCATTGCAATTCGTTAATTTCTAAAGGTATTTTGAACTTAGTTTCACTTTAATGGTTAAATGGTCCATAACATTTCATACTCAATTGGATAACCTAAAGTGACTTTAAATATATATATTTGACCTTAATTAAAAAGGATTATAATATTTCATTTCCAAACTGAAAAATGTCTGACCTGTTGATTCAGTGCATGAATTCTGTGAACTTTTCCGACTACCGGTATCGACAGTGCATTGGAATAAAATGTTACAAAAATGTATAAACATGTATCTAAAGGCAAAGTGAATGACAAAGTGTATTTCAGCTGTTTGGAATTATTTGTACTGGAAGTTTTTGAATTCCTAGATTATAGTCAAATAAAAGATGGGTTCTAATTTTTATTATTTTGATTATTGTGAAGAAGATTTACCTGAAAACATGGATACAGGGTAATATAATAAATACATTTACACAAAATGATATATATTAATTATATATATCATGTATATATATGTGTGTGCGTATATATGCATTAACAGTTATGGTATTTGATAATTATCTTGATTGACAAAATTCTCAAGCAAAACAATAGTTAATAATTATAGTGCATTGTATTATGAATTACATTTTACACACTGCTCGGCTAAGGATTTAACAGTGTGATGAGAGAATTGCATCATAATGTTATTCATAATACAATAAGAGCTATAGTTCCTATGGGTCGCAAATAGTAAAAAAAAAATATCATAACTACATAAGGACCTAAGTGCTACAGATCTGCAGCTTCTAAATCCTGGGTTACTTTTGTTACAAAGATCAACATAGTTGTGATTTATGGTTAGAAGAAATTGGTGAATTTTTTGTTCTAGAAATTTTTAACTTTACATTTTATATTTCAGAATTTTGCCCCTGAAGAACAAAAAAGGTAATCAGAGACCACCTTCTTTCAGTGGAGTCACATCATACTTAAAAAATCGCCGCCCACCTCCATTGATTCCAAGACAGCTACCAAGACCTAAACTAGCCAATCAAAAGCCACAGCTACCCCCTAGACAAATAAATACACAGAAAGAATGTCCTTCACAGTCATCACATAGAGATTCCTCCCCCGGAACGTTCAGACTTTACAGTATACCAGAGAAAGAAGAAGACATTCATGGTAATTTATACATTTATGTAGGCAATAACTGAATAAACATGTGGATATGTTGCACTAAAAATTGTAGTAACTGTAAGCCAACATGGATATGATACGAATATGACCATGTTTTCCTTAGTAACATGTATATTGTAGAGGAGGGAGCATTAAGTTTTACTCTTGTCCTTCTAAACATCCATACGTATGTTTGTTCGTCCCAAATATAAAAAAGAAGATGTGGTATGATTGCCAATGAGACAACTGTCCACAAGAGACCAACATGACACAGACATTAACAACTATAGGTCATCGTACGGCCTTTAACAATGAGCAAAGCCCATACCGCATAGTCAGCTATAAAAGGCCCTGTTAACAAAAGTTTGTTTCTGTTCTCTAACTTTAGTTTACCTCAACCAAATGTTATGAAACTTATACACAATGCTTATTAGCACTAAATGCAGATCAAGTTTGAATTTTGATGATGTCACTTTTACAAATGTTCTTGAGTTACATGCCCCTTTACCACTGAAAAATATTGCTGAATTATTTGTTTCCATTCTCTAACTTGAGTTAGCCTCAATCAAATGTTATGAAACTAGTACACAATGCTTACATGTATTAGCACAAACTACAGATCAGCTTTGAATTTGATTTTGGGGGCGTCACTTTTATTGTTTATAGTTATGCCCCCTTTCCGTTCTCTAACTTAAGTTTGCCTCAACGAAAGTTAATGAAACTTATACGCAATACTTATTTCCACAAAACTCAGATCAAGTACAAATTTGATAAGCATCACTTTTACCATTCTTCAGTTATGTCCCTTTATAACTTTATATGATATGCAAGCGGAGGAAACATCTGTGTCCCATAGAGACACATTCCACATTATTTCATATATGTAGTACCTTGAGGGGTGTAATTTTGCAAAGCTAACATTTTATGAAAAATACAAGGCCTATCCATTAGCGAACTAAAAATAATCAATTGAATTGAATACATTATTTTGATCTACTCATAAAAGCCTAAACTCCTGATAACTTTAGATGACATCTTTGACAAATTGGTTATCTCTTTACTAGCATTTGTGCTTCTTTTCTTCACACATATTCAAGAAGGGTAGAAATTTTTTTTCATTGCCTAGAGCATTTTGCAGTCTTTGTGGTACTTTATAATAATTGATCTATTATATATATAGTATATCCAACTATAACCAGGAAACCTTGGATAGAATACATTGTCTTAAAACAATCTGGTATGGCAAATAGACATAAATGCACCAGCCTTTCTGTGCTGAGAATGCAGGGTCAATGGTCAAGATTAAAAGCAGTTATGGTATTACATACATGAAATATCTACCTGATTTTTTTTTTATCAATTTTACCTATTTTATAATTTACTGATTATGTCTTATACAGTTTTGCATATACAATGTATTTTTATTTTTAGGGGAGCCGTCGTTAAAAAGAAGAACAATGAGTGAACAGAAGCCTAAATATTCTTCTACAGGTACATGTACACGTTACTAAGACATTTCAAATCAATTATACTTGTCTAATGCCATGGAGACAGAAAAATTTTTGTAGGAGAAAATTTATGTAATTGCTTGATATATAAATGATAAGTATACATGTCTAAGTACAACATTTATTTGTACAAGGCATAGAAACAGGTAGAATGTGATGATCTGTTCTTTTTATCCTGTTTCAAGTCTAGTACAAATAGCATGTTTATTTGGAGACAATGTATGATTGCTCTCTTAATAACACAACTCTTGCTACTGTTCTAAATAAAAACTTTGGGGTTTAAACCAACAACTTAAGATTTGAAGCAGACAACATAAAAATTCAGCATCTTGTATTCTTTATTGACATCTTAAAAAAAACAATGACCCAAAAACATTATCACGGTCGCAAACAAGGAAATATACTGTCAGTCAGTGTATATCACAAATGACTGTAAGATCTAAACAACTTGAAAAAAATGAATGAATCTATAACAAGAATAGTCCGGCACCATCAGGTAGGATATCCTGTCAACTGACTTGGCATATTCTCAGAGACATAAAATATTAGCTTCTGTGTTACAACCCTTTTATTGTTTCACCATGACATTTGAGTTAAGGTATAGCGTATATGCAGAAAGTACATCCATGTCATAAAGATAGAGTACAAAGTTGCTATTTGTAATTTCAGAACCTGATATTTCTAAAACATCATCAGGAATACAAAAGAGTGACCATTATGGTTCCCTGCCTGACATGTCAGCTTCTGGTGGGTTAAAGGTAAGATTGTTGGCAAGGTTACAGGCCAACTGAATAGCAATAGGAAAGGCAAAAAATGAGTGTAGAGATATGTTAAATGGTTTTGGTTAAATTCATTCACCAATTGGTGTTGTAGAGCTTAAAATATGGTCCGAACACTTGTCAATCATTATTAACAGTATATTTGTCTGGATTAAGTTTTAAAATTTTTGAGGGTTGCTGTCTCATTGAGGTTTCTTTGCCATAATCTTTTATTCATGGTATGCCTACATAGGCCCATAATTGTTTATATCTGTACCTGAAACTTTAAACATAATTTATCTTAGAAATAGATCTGGAGTAAATGAAAGATTGTTGATGGACACAATTTAAAATATATATTTTTATCATTGAGGCAGGTGAAAAAACATTAATTGATATTCATATACATATGGTTTCAAAATATCCTAATTTTGTGTATACTATGAACAGCCCCCTGAATTGACCAGAAGAGAAAGTAGAGTTGATCCAGTAGATGTCTCTAGTGATTTCTCATTCATTGGTTCTGAACCGTTGTTTTCATCTTCACCTATTCCACAAGATAAGAAGGTCTTCAACTTTGACCTAGCTGACAACTTGCAAGATCAAAATAGTGAGCAAAACATGGAAGAAACACACCAATCTGATGATAAAACAATGTACCACACAGCTACCAGTCAGGTCATTGAAGCTAGTGAGGGATCGGACAATACATCAACTGAATCAATCCCTGGCAGGGAAAGGAGATCAATATCTGAACATACCAAGAGTAAGAGCAGCAACCTTGATCAGCCCATGTTGAGGAAAGCTTCATCAGGTAAACTGAGAGAAACAGAACTTAATCCTTTGAAGACTGTCGATAGTGTTAGACAGTATTTTACCAAACCATCAGAACTGCTCAAAAGAAAACTCAAACACACAAGTCAAGAAAATGAGCAGGATTTGTCAAACAGAAAGGAAACAGTTGACTTTGTGAAAGGAAAAGAACCTCAGACAAGTCCCCACCAAGAACCTGTTCCCTCACAGATAAAAGTGGTTCAATATCAGGAGAAAGTGTTCAAGGAAACTGTTGAGTCAAAACATAAAGAACATGACACCATTGAACAGGAAGAGGCTTTAAAGGAAGACAAAGTTCCAGAAGAATTCCAGAAAGGTGCTGTTGATAAATTGTCTATTCATAAGAATTCATCAGATCAATTGAGAATTAAACCAAGTCATTATACTGACAACATGCAAAAACAAACAGGCAGGAATGAGAAAAATGACATTTTACCAAGAAGCTACTCAGAACCAAAAGGTGGACAACCAATTAGATTTAGAGAGGATAGAAAGTATAGATCACATGACAGTCATGTGGGATATGATCCACATCATGACTTTACATCTGTAGTGGACTTTCTGGAGGTGTTGAAGGTTCAAGAGGAGGAATCTAGAATGACAGGAAGTCATGTGACAACCACAGACCAGAGAGAGGCTGATGAAGAAGAAAAAGAAGATTCTGAACATAAAGCTGTAGAAGAAAGTATTGACGATGGTCAAGAATCAGTCAGAACAAATGATACAGGATCAGTTAGAAGTATAGTGGACTTTATAGAAAGTCGTAAGCAGAAATATACCCCTGTAGTTCCTTCACCATTGACCTACATCCCATCACCACACCCACTGGAGAACAGGGAAGAGCAAGGAGAAGTGAGACAACTTGTTCATGATGATGGAGAAAAAGGGAGTAGAATAGGAGAAGTTCATGTAGATGTGACAGGTCATGGTACAAACATATCAGGATCGACATTAAGTTATACCACTCCTTCAAAATTACTGGAGAAAGTAGAAATGCATGAAGGTCGAAGTAGTAAAGAGAAATTTCCAGGGTATGGTGAAATAGAATATACAACCCCTTCCAAGTTGGGAATGGAAAAACAAGAGTCTACTTTGAGTAATACTTCACCTTCTGAGGTGGAAGTTGAAAAATATGAGTCAGCTATGAGTTATACAACGCCTTCTGATCAGGAAATTGAAAAATATGAGTCTACTTTGAGTTATGCCACACCATCTATGGTTGGAATGGAAAGACAAGACTCTATTTTCAGTTATACAACACCTTCCAAATTACTGGAGAAAGTAGAAATCCGTGAAGGTCGAAGGAGCAAAGACAAATTTCCAGGGTATGGCGAAATAGAATATACCACACCTTCCAAGCTGGGAATGGAGAAACAAGACTCTACTTTAAGTTATACTACACCTTCTAAATTACTTGAGAAAGTTGAAATCCGGGAAGGCAGAGCCAGAAGTAGTAAGGAGAAGTTTCCAGGGTATGGTGAAATAGAATATACCACACCTTCCAAGCTGGGAATGGAAAAACGTGACTCAATTTTCAGTTATATTACACCTTCCGAATTACTGGAGAAAGTAGAAATCCGTGAAGGTCGAAGGAGCAAAGACAAATTTCCAGGGTATGGCGAAATAGACTATACCTCACCTTCCAAACTGGGAATGGAAAAACAAGAGTCTACTTTGAGTTATACTACACCTTCTAAATTACTGGAGAAAGTTGAAATCCGTGAAGGTCGAAGGAACAAAGACAAATTTCCAGGGTATGGCGAATTAGAATATACTGCACCTTCAAAACTTGGAATGGAAAAACAAGAGTCCACTTCAAGTTATACTACACCTTCTAGGCTTGGAATGGAAAGACAGGCAGCAGCTGCTGCATCTAATTTGAGTTACACTACACCTTCTAAGCTACTGGAAAAAGTTGAAATTCGTGAAAGAAGGGAGAAAAAAGGGAAATTCCCAGGATATGGTGAAATGGAATATACTGCTGCGTCCCAGTTGGGTATGATAGAAAGAAAAGAACAGTCTGTGACAGAGCATAATGGGCACCCTACTTCAACAGAACTTCTGAACCAGGTTGAAATAAGGGAAGTCAGAAGACAGTCATCCCCTGAAACTTTGGATAATATAACTCCATCTGAACTGTTAGAATTCAATGCTCAACAAGGTAAAGTCTATTTAATATGAATTTAATGTTCCATAGGAAAAAGCTAAGGTCTACTTCCTCACAATTCAATGTTCCACAGGAACAAGGTAAGGTCTACTTGGTCGTATTAAAAATTCAATGTTCCACATGGACAAGGTAAGGTCTACCTTATAAGAATTCAATGTTCAAGGTCTACTTTTTAGGTAAAGTTGACACTTTTCTTCTTAATTTGTGCATAATAGTAACTTTCTTTTGACTTAAAAGTAATTATCTTTGTTTCTATATTTGAAAAGTAAAATCACAAAAATACTGAACTTAGAGGAAAATTCAAAAAGGAAAGTCCCCAATCAAATGACAATATTAATAGCTCAAACGCATCAAACAAATTGATAACAACTGTCATATTCCTGATTTGGTACAGGCATTTTCTTATGTAGAAAATGGTGGATTGAACCTGGTTTTATAGCTAGCTAAACCTCTTACTTGTTAGACAGTCACATCAAATTCCATAAAATTGACAATAATGTGTGAACAAATCAATGATCATACTCTACCGTTTATCTACTATTTGTCAAATTTTTACTAAAATACATTTATTTATATAGAATGAAAAAAATGTCTCCCATTTGCATATAAATGATAAGTATGATTGTAAAATGAATAAACATATATTTTTGTGGGTTATGTTATGTAATTAATGTACATCTGAATGCTGGTACAAAATGTATTATGACCCCCTTTTATGCCTGTGACATGAGTCAACTGGACAAATGTGGTGAAAGGAATTCCATTATATAAAAAATATAATATAAATATATATGTTAGTAAAAAATTGACAAATAGTAGATAAAAGTTGACATAAATCATTTATAGAGAAACAAAGATAAAAAAGCTGCAAAATCATTGATTGGTTTTATTTTTAAGCCCTGACACATGCATTTAAAAGAAAACAAAATAATATGCCTTTTGTGATCAATCATACAGTGAAACAAAGATAGTATATTTTAAACTACAATTATAACATGGTGTTGTTTCTGTTTGACAGAGAGAACCAGTAGTTCTGAGGGTTCTGCTTCAGACACCCTTTCCAGTGAGATGTATATAAACATGGAGGAGAACTCAGGGTATGGAGATTCCAGTATAAGTATCCAGTTAGAACTAGCAGATCTGACACCAAAACCAAGTAATAAAAGACTGGCTGAAAGACCAAAGAAACCAGAACAGATGAGCAGTCCTAATATAACAACTGTAACAGGTGCTTCCTGTGAGGAAAGTTATAAAGGGTCTCTACATAGGGTATTATCTGCTCCTGATGGTCAACTGGGATATAGTCTAGATACTTCAGAGCTGTCTGGAAAACAGGGACCATCAAAAGTAAACAGAAATATATCTACCACTCCATCTAAATTACTGGAAAAGGTGGAAACAAGAGAAAGAAGAGAGAAAAAGGACAAATTTCCAGGCTATGGAGTTTTAGATTATACAACGCCATCAAAACTAGGGACAAAACAGAAGGAAAAGGTTGAAAGTGATCTGTTCCCAACATCATCAAAGTTGCTAGAGAAAGTTGAAACTAGAGAAAAGAGAGCCAACAGAGAAATATTTCCAGGTTATGGTGTATTGGAGTACAGAACACCATCAAAACTAGTTACAGAACCTTACGAAGAAAAGAGGGCTGAGGAACAACCACTTTTATATACAACTCCATCAGAACTGCTTGAAAACATTAGAAAGAGAGAGAGAAGAGAAATGTCCTCTGGCTCTGGGTATAGTTTACTGGAGTATGAAACACAAGCCAAAATAGCTGTAGAACAAAATAAGACAAGAAGTCATAAGGATTTATTGGAAATGCACACTACACCATCAAAACTACTGGAAAAAGTTGAATTGAGGGAAAAAAGGAGAAAGAAAGAAGAATTCCCTGGATATGGTATTTTGGACTATAGAACTCCATCCCATATGAATACTGAACATGCAGAGGAAAATGCAGACAATAGACCTATGGTTGACAAGACTCCATCAACAGTACTGGATGAAGGTCAAGTGAGAGACTATAGACCTATGATCAACCAGACTCCATCAACAGTACTGGATGAAGATCAAGTGAGAGTTAAGAGACAAACTTTACCTAGTGTGGTAGATAACACAGCTCCTTCTAAATTAGTCACCAAAAACATCAAGGAAAAGATAGATGATAAAGGACAGATTTTATATACTACTCCTTCAAAACTGTTAGAAAAAGTAGAGAGAAGGGAAGATAGGGAGAGAAGGAAGGAGAGAGAATTCAGATATCATGATGGAAGAAAATCTTTACACTCTGACTTTAGCTATACAACACCATCTAAACTTCTAGAGAAGGTTGAAGAAAGAGAGGATAGAGTATGTAGAAAAGACCAGTCTGGTTATGGTACTTTGGAATATACCACACCATCAAAATTAGTTGGTCTTAGTCAGTATCAACAGGATGAAGAAAGGATGGCGTCAGGAACTGAGGTAAACAGAAATGGCAAGAGAAGTTTGGAACAGACAGAATGTAGATCACCAACTATTTCAGAATTGTTTGAAGGGGTAAGACAGGGCCACCATGGTAACAGAGCACCAGAAAACACTCGTTATGGATCACCAACTATTTCAGAGGTGTTTGAAATGGTGAGACAGGGAGACTATGGGAACAGGGCACCAGAAAGCACACGCTACGGATCATTTTCTAGTACTACACCTTCCATCATAGCCAAAAAACTTGGATATGGAGATTCTAAAACTAGTTTTCAACTAGAAGAACCTTCTGAGACAGCAAATCAGAGTAATAGAAGGTTAGTAGATAGACCTAGAAATTCGGGTCAGACAATAAGTAAGGATCAGATGGTTCAATCTGACACGATGATGTCAGCTCCAACGGAAGATGACAGCGAAAGATTACTTTACTTCCATAGAATTGCTTCTGCACCAAATCGACTCTCAAATTCACAGTATGATGTCAACAAGAGTTTGAACGATAGTGGTTTAGATACAGAAACATCAAGCATCACTGAGAATGACAAATCTAAAGATGAAAAAAGAAGTCAGCGGGAAAGAGAAGCCATTTTATCACATATACACAGTGACATAACAGCCTATTTCTCGAAGCAGCCAAGTGAAGAGGGGTATCCTAACAAGAGACATAGAAGTGAACCGGAGTTTTTTGGATCATTTTGTGATTTCTCTTCTCATCCTAGTTTGATAGATCAAGACACTGATGGTGCTTATAACATCAAGGGTACAGAGCCTCTCCTTAGCTCCTCTTCATCCTCTGGTGGTGCCACAGTTCCAGTAGACACTAGTTCTGGTGAAACAACAGATGCTATAGCGATGGATGATATACAATATGATGAAGTACAAAAATATAATGGAAAAGTTAAAAACAAGCTTCTTTTCCCGAAAGAGTCAGATATTTCATCTTCATATCCATTGAGCTTGGATTCACTAAGGTACAGAGAATCTTTGTCAACATTTAATCCCAGCTTTCTAACATTTGGAAGTAACAGTTTCACCGAAGAAAGCACAAGCAGTGGTAAATCATCAGAAGAAAGCGTACTACCAATGTACAAACCTGTAGATGATACAGCTCCAATCAACCAGCTGTTCTGGTCCATGTATTCTTCATATCCAGATCTGATGCAGCGATTCCTGAACTCCGACACAGGCACACCGTCACAGTCAGCACTTAACTCACTGTCAGATTTATATTCCAATGCACTTCACTCCTTCACCTGTGATGATCACCCAAACCCAGAGGTGGGAAATGTTGAAACTTTTTCTGTTTGTTTATTATATTTAGTTTAAAAGCTGGCAAGAATTATTTTGTTTTTATAAGTTTTCTTTTAGATTTGGAAATTGTATGCTCTCATCACTTCCTTTTACACATTAAGTGGCAAAAGTATTTATTTTCAATTCTAAAACTGCTCTAATTATAATATCATGAATACTTCTTGTCAGGTGAATGTTGTGATTGTTTTGTTTCAATTCATTGTGTTTTTTGTTTGTATATTATTTGTTGGTACATTATTTATTTTCTGTTCATATTTGATTGTTTTTGGTTCTTTTAAAACAAATACATTATGTGCATGAAGTTATTTGACCACTGTTATGGTTATGTCAGGATTTTTGAGTAACGTGTAATGCTTTTGTTCATTTCAGATTTACCTCGATGAAAAATACATTTGTGCATTCTCTACAAGTGCTTGTGCTCACTCAGTAACAATACCCAGTCAATGCTATTGATTGTTTCATCATTCATTATATTGGAAATATATAATATTTAAGTGATGTTCATTGTTTGATTTTCTATAGTTCTAGATTATACAAGATATATATATTATAATTTTGTGTTGAGCCATAGTGATGTGTATTGACAGCTATCATGTCCAGTCTTTGATTTAGGTTTTTATTGAGGTTGAAAAGATTTTCACTATATATAGCATAGCCATACTTACCTAATTGTTGTCTTCAAAGTTCTACATGTATTTACTGTGTGATGTTCTATTTTAAGGTTCACTACAGTACTGGTACACAGAAAAAGAGAGCCTTGCCACAGAGTCCTACCAGTAGTGCACCTGATTCTAGGAGTTTCTTCATGGAAAAAGTAAGAAATGATTTGTAAATAAAAACATATTGCAAAAATCAAGAACCAAAAATAAGAATATATTTTATAAAATACAAGAGGGTAGGAATGCCTTTTACCCTCAGGCGTCAAACGATCATTTTTGGTTACTGCTAGCCCTAAATTGGTTAAAATTTTACCATGATTCGTCAAAATTGTCTTTATATTGATTCTTCAGAGATCTCAAATAACTATCTTTTACTGTTACCATTTAGAAAGAATTTGATCTGGTTCCTCAAAATCAGTTGATTTTTTTTATCGTGATATTAAAAGCTTTGGTTGAACGGTTCATGAGTTAATGCACGGACAACATTTGATTGCCGCCCGCCTGCCCACCTGCCGTACATCCCCAAATCAATAACCGACATTTTTGTCACAAAAATCCGGTTAAAAATGAAATTTAAATGTACATTGTTTGTGGAGTGATCATATCTTTTTGCATTTTTTACATTTCTCAAATTGCAAGTTTCTGATTTCAAGGCTTGGAAGTGTTCATCCTAAAGTAATCATCAGGTAAGAGATTATCTGATCAGTTTGGAAGTGTTCATTCTAAAGTAATCATCAGGTTAGAGATTATCTGATCAGTTAAGATGATGCATGCATTTTCCAACTGATTTTTATAATTTGTTCTTATGTTGTGCTGTTACATCACTTTCCCTGGTTAGTGGAGGGTCACACCCTTACACACATGTGTAACCTCACCATATTCTTTGTACCTGTCCAAAGTGAGGACCATTACATATTTCTTTTCTTTGACTTTGTTCTTCATTTTTCTTTTTCAAATTGTTTTACATTTAGTCATAGCCTTTTATAGCTTACTGTACTGTACGAGTTTGCTCATTGTTGAACCCTTAGTATGGCATATAATTGTTAAGTTCCTCTCTTCCTTTGGTCTATGGTTGTCTAACTGTCAATCATACCACATCTCCTCCTTATTGTAACTTTCCCTACTTGTTTAATTTTCTTTGTTTAATTTTCTTTGTTTAATTTTCTTTTCTGAGACAAACATCTGTGATATCTACATTTCTCATCTGTTCTCAAACTTAACAAGGTATATTTTTTTACATGTATGCAAATATCTTTCAACTTGCAGATTGTATGAGGGTTGTAATGGGGGTACCTTCATAACAAATTTTGTTAAAAATTTTGCCAAATGACATTAATGGTAATTTTCATAATTTTAATATGTTGTTACTGACAACTAAATGAAGGTCAAGTTCAATAATGGCGATTTTGACATTACCGTTCAGGAGTTATGGTTCTTGAAAGATTGAAAAATGGAGTTTCCAGTCGTGTCCGTGCATTTACGCATGAACTGTTCTACCTAAGCTTTCCAAATTTTAATATGTTGTTACTGATGACAAAATGGAGGTCAAGTTCAATAATGGCGATTTTGACTTTTACCGTTCAGGAGTTATGGTTCTTGAAAGATTGAAAAATGGAGTTTCCAGTCGTGTCTGTGCATTTACACATGAACTGTTCTACCTAAGCTTCCCAAATTTTAATATGTTGTTACTGATGACAAAATAGAGGTCAAGTTCAATAATGTTGATTTTGACTGTTATCGTTCAGGAGTTATAGTTCTTGAAAGATTGAAAAATGGTGTTTCCAGTTGTGTCTGTGCATTTAGGCATGAACTGTTTTACCATAGCTTCCCAAATTTTAATATGTTGTTACTGATGACAAAATAGAGGTCAAGTTCAATAATGACGATTTTGACTTTTACCGTTCAGGAGTTATGGTTCTTGTAAGATTGTGAAATGGCGTTTCCATTCACGTTGTTGCATTTACTCATGAACCATTCAATCTAAGCTTTTCAAATTTTAAGATGTTGATACTGATGACAAAATGGAGGTCAAATTTGATATTGACCATTTTCACTTTCACCATTCATCAGTAATGGTTCTTGTGATATTGCCCGGACACAAATAAATATTAATAAATCCGGTTTGCTGTCGTTGTGACAGCCTCTTGTTATACAATTATTTGTATTAAGCATTTTCTACAATAACTGCAATAATTAATCTTTCATTTTTAAGCGTTGTACAGCAATTGCAATAATTTATAATTCTTATTATAAAGTATCATATTAAGACTGTCATACAAAAAACTGTCAAAAATAAAGGTTTGTTTTTCACTTTGTGTTGTAGGAACTTATGGAAAGCCAGAACAGGAAGTTACAATTGGAAATATCTACGCTGACAACAGAAAATAAATTGTTTAAAGATAAATACAATCGAGCGACAGGTAATGCATTATATGCTGTCAGAGTTTCTTTGTTGGAATTGTTAAAGTGCTTGTATTTTTTATTCAAATTAGATTTTTAAAACAATGTGTAATTTAAGCATCTGATGTGCAAATAATTTCCATAGGTATACAGTACAACTAATATGCATTGAGTGGTATTCTGATTTATGATTGAAATTTTTGTAGCAAAGATCAGCGATTTAGAGGAGGAGCTTAATGAGACGAAATCTGAGTATGAATCACTACAGCAGTCCGTTAATGAGGAAGTCTCAGAAGTACAAAGGAAAAGTAAATCTCAGATGGCACAAGACACCGACCATTTACAGTCAAAGGTTACCTCCCTTGTTCACGAAAATGAACAGTTGAAGTCGGAGGTAAAATAAATGTTCAGAAAAAAGTGAATTAATTCTCAATAGTAAACAATTAATTCATTTAAGAAAGAATTTGTTTTTGCCATGCCTTAATGCTTATTTCAACATGGGTTGTCATTATACTAGCTAGTGATTTGTTAAAATCTTTATACCAAGTATCTTTTAATTCTAATTGAAAATTGGAATACTTTTGTAATTTGAGGTTGACCTTTAGGATATTGGTGAATGATTGCTATATGATTTGAAAAAGAAAATACATTGTAGAAAAATAAGTGTCTTACAATGAAAAAAATGAGGAAATACATGTAAAGGAATGTGTTTTATCTTTTATATCTGGGCGTCACTGGTGAGTCTTGTTTGGACGAGGCGCTTTTATGGCGTATTGAATTTTAAACATGATGCTTTTTGATATCCATTAATCATGTCTAATACGTTCTCCTATTTATTTGTATTGTAGTCCTGTAATATTATGTTGTCATTTCAATGTTATATTTAACATTGCTATTAAAGTGCAAGGTTTGGCATGCCACAAAACCAGGTTCAACCCACCATTTTTACCTTTGAAAATGTCCTGTACCAAGTCAGGAATATGGACATTGTTATATTATAGTTTGTTTCTGTGTGTGTTACATTTTAACGTTGCGTCGTTGGTTTTCTCTTATTTTTTAGTGTAAATTCACATTGCGATAAGACGTGTCACGGTACTTGTCTATCCCAAATTCATGTATTTGGTTTTGATGTTATATTTGTTATTCTCGTGGGATTTTGTCTGATGCTTGGTCCATTTCTGTGTGTGTTACATTGTAGTGTTGTGTCGTTGTTCTCCTCTTATATTTAATGCGTTTCCCTCAGTTTTAGTTTGTTACCCTGATTTTGTTTTTTGTCCATGGATTTATGAGTTTGAACAGCGGTATACTACTGTTGCCTTTATTTTATACATACAGGTGATGTACTTAGAGACGCAATTACAAACAGCTAATGGTGTGGTAGAAATGGCTAGACATAATAATGATAAGAATAAAACATTGGAAGCTTACAAGATGGAGGTTACTTCTCTGAAGGTTTGTAATGTATCTCTACAATAAATATAGGTTGCTATATCACCGTGTAGAACGCCACTTGCGGGGTGTCGGCTATGTTTGACATGGGGTGGCAATTTTGAAGCGGCGAAAAAGTAAGAAGGTAAGTTCAAGCATCAAAATTTCTTATTTCTAGAACTCTCAGTACCATATGATGTATTGCACGGAAGGAACCGCAACATAATCTATTTCCTGAAAGCAGAAGCAGTCGTTTTCAGTGCTCAGTTTTCTCAAACACCTCGCCCTAGTTTTCCGTGTTGCAGATTTTGAGGCTTTATATGCAAATTTCGGTATAAAAAACTACTTTACACAGCCATCCCCCGTATCATTTATATAGAATTGTATTCCTCTCATTGACTTATACCAAATACCAGTTTCTTAGTTAAAATTAATTGGTTTTAAAACTTATTCATCAAAATATAAAGTGTCGCCCGGGGTGTCAGATTTTGCGTCGCAAGGGGTAGAGGCTTATCATAAAAAAAAGAATACATTTTCTTATAAATCGATCTCTATCTGATACTTTTTAATTCAAACACACCTACACAAATAGGAACAGAAATGTAACAGAAATTCAACCTAGAAAAACACAGATTACATCAAATTCTTCAAATTTTATTCAATTTCGGTTCGTTTAGAGATATGTATATAGTCAGAGTAGACCTTCAAAGTAGATATGATATGATAGATGTGTAACAGAAAACGGATAGTTCTAGCTGGGCGATTACGAACAAAATAACTGTCTTGAATCATTTTTTCTTGTAAACCTGTTCCGTTGTATATTGTGTACAAGTCGTTGTTTTCTCATTGACAATTGTAGTATTATCGTCTTCAGGATTACTTGAAGTTGTGTTGTCATTCGCTGAAAAAGATGCCGGTGAGTGTTTCATTGGATAGAGTGTTCTAATTCTTTTCTTTTTTAGTTCTTTGAGGAGTAATGGATTTTTGCGGCGTGCACGAGTGCTTTTTAGATGAACCTGGTGATGAACTATGATGCATTTTGGCTGGTGGAGGCTTCAGGCATATCTTATATTGAGGACTATTTTGTGATGTTTTGGTTTATTGAGCCATAGCTTTGACTTTTTTTTACCATGATAGTGACTGAAAAGGAGAAGAAATCGTTTACCAGCTTGAAAACTAAATATTTTAAACCATTTTTTTTACTATGAATGAAATCAAAAGCACATGTTTTATAAGACCAAAAACAGGCAAAATGAAAAACCTTTATTTTGTCATTGTAAAGTAGATGTGAATGAAATCAAAAGCATATATTTTATAAGACCAAAAACAGGCAAAATGAAAAATCCTTGTTTTGTCATGGTAAAGTAGATGTGTTTGAAATAAAATGTATCATATGAAGACTAATTTACAAGCAAATATGTATTTTTTTATGACAAGCCTCTACCCCTTGCGACGCAAAATCTGACACCCCGAGCGACACTTTATATTTTGATGAATAACAGTTTTAAAACCAATTAATTTTAACTAAGAAACTGGTATTTGGTATAAGTCAATGAGAGGAATACAATTCTATATAAATGATACGGGGGATGGCTGTGTAAAGTAGTTTTTTATACCGAAATTTGCATATAAAGCCTCAAAATCTGCAACACGGAAAACTAGGGCGAGGTGTTTGAGAAAACTGAGCACTGAAAACGACTGCTTCTGCTTTCAGGAAATAGATTATGTTGCGGTTCCTTCCGTGCAATACATTATATGGTACTGAGAGTTCTAGAAATAAGAAATTTTGATGCTTGAACTTACCTTCTTACTTTTTTGTCGCTTCAAAATTGCCACCCCATGTCAAACATAGCCGACACCCCGCATGTGGCGTTCTACACGGTGTATATGAACTTTCCATGGATAATGTATAATAGAAAAAAATATTCTGAAAAAAATATTATTTTAGTATCACCATACATTTTGATTAAATCATGAAATTGAACAATAGTTTTTTAGTATACAGAAATGGGATACACAACAATGATTTAGAAATAAATTTTATTTTTAATGCAAAGGTGAAGTTCAGAAACTTTTAATAACTTATAACATATAAAAGGATAGTAAGAAATATCAAAAATATTTTACAACAGATCACACTGCACTAACCACAACCCCCCCTTCCCCACTCAGTTCTCCCCTCTTCCCTGCCAACAATCTACAAAAATCCAACACAAACATGACTGAACAACTATTGGTTCAGATAGACTGCCTAGTGAGCTTAATTCCCTATTTTTCTTGTTAGGATGAAGTGATCAAAGTGAAGTCACTACTAGAACAGAGTGAGCGCCATCTACATGAAGAAGAGACGAGATCAAGGGAGACAAGCCAACAAGTGATCAAGTTAACAGAGATGAAGAATCTACTCCAACATCAGGTCGATATGAGTGGGGGAGGAAATACTGTTGTAGATAAGCAGGTAAGATTTGGGGATTGATATTTGTAGACTAATTTCCCATATTGGCAATGTTATTATGTTAAAAGATCTTTACATCTTCTAAAGAGTTTTAATGATAATGTTACCATTATTGTTGACCAGATTGATGTTTGATGGGGAGGGGTATACAGCCAGATGATTTTAATTAAACTTTCTCTTTTTTTAAATCAGATAAAATCATTAGAGAAGAGACTTCGAGTAACAGAAGAGAGACTTCACCAAGAGAGATCAGATAGAGCTAATAACCTGTCGGCTGTGGAGGATAAACTGTTAACAGAGAATGCTAGACTACAGGTCAGAGATACAACATCTTACTTGTGTAGTGCAATATTTCTCTTCTTCACAATAAATAAAATGGTAGTTCATCTTAATTAAAGTTCACCTCCAGAAAAACTAATTATTGAAGATTAGTTTTATTTCGTAGAATTTAATTTGAAAACAAGGTGTAAATGAATGAAATGAGAGGATTTCGTTGTTTGCCTTTTCCTGAAAAGTATTAAAAATAATCCTGATGTCACAGATTTTGTTAAAACATTTGTTATTTAGAAACAAAATAAAAAACAAAAACAAAAGTAGAATGTATTGTATATTGAGTAAGGTTAATAACATGCATGTGTTTTGTAAATAGGCCACAGAAAAAGAATTAAGCAGACAATTACAGAGAGAGAAGGATAAAAACTGTAATCTGGAACAGAAAACTAAAGATGTGAAGAATGAAAATGAGAAGCTGAGGTTACAAGTACCATTTGATGAAACTTCATTGACCTCACACAAATATGATATACCATATAGTACACATTCTAGTCAAAGACATGAGTCTGCCAAGGTTAGTCATTATATACTAAAGGTTACAAGTCATTGACCTCACACAAATATGATATACCATATAGTACACATTCTAGTTAAAGACATGAGTCTGCAAAGGTTAGTCTCTATACTAAAGGTTACAAGTAATGTGATATGCATATTTTAACTTGGAACAGGATTCCTAGTTATGTGAACAGAAGTATAATATCAAGCTTAGGTGATTTATGTTTTTTATATATTTTAAAAAAAACCTCACTTGCCAAACAGGTTCACATGGTGGCTTGCGGGTGATATTTTACACATTTATACATATTAATTTTTCATATATAGAAAACAACTCCATAATTTTGTATCAAGTAAATCACTATTTTATATATTTATCTCACTGTATTTATATTACCCATCTTTATTGTTCTCACATACAAACTATACCTTTTTCACTGTTTTCTATTGGTTGTAAATTGCAGTCCTGATAATTTGCTTAGATATAATAAGAATAACACACATATACACTATGCTGATATCATACTATCTAAGTTGCTTTTCTTCACACCACAGAATCATGACTTTAAGCACATAGCTTCACAACTTGAACAACAAGCTGGGGTAAAATCAGAAATAGATATGATTTGCCATTTATGGACGACACGAGAACAGGCATACAATCAGTTACGTCACTTGGAGATGATGCTCCAGGACTTAAACCTGAGAGACAATGATGTCACAGAAGGACTCAAGGTGAATGATTTAAATGTCGTCTTTTTATATTATGTCATTTAAAAACAAATCCCTCTATTGTTTTTGCGCATATACAAGCGCAACAGTACTATGCCGTCAGCGGTTTATGACGTCGTGGTTTCCGCTAACCCGAAACGTTTTAAATGAGAGTTATTCCTCTTTGACCCGTGGAGAGAGTGACAATCGGTTTGATAGGTAGATTTGCCAAGAAGAAAATCAAAATTGTTTTTATATAATAGACATGTTCCAGAATTGGATATACACATTAATTACGTGAATTTTGTGAATTTTGTGTAGCTGAAACACACAACAAAACAGCAAATAATAAAATATATGAATAAAAAGAGAGTCAACTAACAGCAATCTAACAACAAAAAACACACAAAACGACTGTCAAGAAACGAAACAAAATCTGGATACTCGACAAAAAGTTGAGCCAATTAAATTATAATATTATACTAATATCCATAATTTGCTACGTGTATGGACTTATCTGTTCTTTAGAGTCAATCTCTCTGGTAGGTTTATAATTGTATTTATATTTCCACAAATCATTAAGAAAGTACGAAAATCATCAATCATGTCATTAAAATTCAATGTATCTATACCTATATATGGATATGGCAAATTGCACATACGTATTTTGAATGTGTACGGCGATAACATTTTTACACGAATATAATATTTAGATTTCTTATAAACATCAACAAAACAGTAAACATGGACGCATACGTGTAAAACAAAGTCCATCTAGAGAAGTCAACATATACGCTTCTAACATAATGATTGCAGGTTTTGTATTTGACGACTCCGAGTCTGATCCGATTTGCTAAGTTTTATATTTATGTACTTGGTGCACAATTTTTAGATAAAAAATAACATAATCGTGCCTGTGTTTAAAAGTTGTCGGAATAAAGAATTAAAGAGGAATACATATGACAAAAAAATCAATAGTTGATTTGTGAAAAAGAGGTCGGACTAGGTTCCATTCATAATCACGGTATGACAACTGTATTAGTATACTAAGACTGAGTTTCTAGCAACATTACGGAATATTTCGATATGCATAGATGCCTATGGATGCATGATCAAAACAGAAAGTATGTTAAATAGACCCCGTTAACACTTGCACAAAATTGAATCGATCTTTTAAGAGCATCTCGCGTTTACGATCTTTTTAGAACTTGTGCGTTTACATTTAGTATATATACATTGCAATCTAAAAATAATCTGTCTAATCATTTCGTTAAAAAAAATCGTAGAAAATAGAATAAGCTGGGAAATATTTGGTTCATTAGATATGCTTCTACATTTATTTATTATCTTTTTGATTAACATGTCATAAGTCCTTAAGAACAAAGAAATTTCAGAATAATTTTACTTATAACAGTCATTTGGTTTGAAGATGATGAATTTACAGAAAAAAAAAAAAATAATGAATGAATGAATACAATTGAAAAAGATATTTTTTTAAATGTGCACCGATTAACACACGTATATTAAGGTAAAAGGTACGTAAATGGCTTGTCCTGCGATTTTTAAAAGAAATTGTATGCACGTAGAACTTATTGAAAGATAATGAAAAATCGAAAAATTTAAGTTGGTCACCGATCTAATTTCCGAGTTCCAGACATTTGAAAATGGTAATGAAACAACATAAAGTACATAGACATAACGTCAAGTTTGAACCAAAAATAAGAAATTTCAAGCTTTATTTATTCTGCAGTTTAAACCAATCCCACGATTTTCCTATAAAAATCAAATGTTTTTCGAGTATTATTTTCCTTTCTTTTGATATATAATTTTCATGGGGTTACCGAACTCCTCTTTCATATATCAGCCGTTGAAAGGGTGTTGTTGACGGGAAAAAAGAGAAAAATCATGACGTCGCCGAAAGGATTACGCAACGTCAAGGCTATTTCAGCAGAATTGTAAAAACAACGACTGCCTCATTATAATTTGTTTGGTTATTCAAATGTGCTATAATAGAGCATATTATCCTGCCTGGAAAAAGGATTGATTACCTATAATTGTTTTTTAAGTGATTATACGAGGTCTTAAGTATTTATAACGTATTTCTGGAATGATTAAAAATACAGTGTTTAAGGACATATGTTTATAAACTTATTGAACAGAAACGATAAAAGATCTATCATTAAAATAGATTCTCCGAATGACGAGATACATTCAATGTTCACATATTCGACCACAATTTTGCTGCTTCACAATATTGGAGGCGAAATATACCGTGCAATGGTAAATTGAAACTTATAAGCCGAAAACATACTGACAATGTCATGTGAAAAAAAACGAAAAACGGCCAAAAGACAAACAATGGTAAATAAATGGGGAAATGTGTCCATGGGACACAGATGATGCGCCCGCTTGCATATGATGTTATAAAGTGATCTTACTAAAAAAACTTTAAAGTGACGCCACCAAAATTTAAACTAGATCTGTGATTTGTTTTGGTAATCAGCATTGTGTATAAGTCTTCTAACATTTGTTTGAGTCAAACTAAACTAAAGTTGGACGATACGATGGACGGACAGACGGACAAATGTTAAAAGTAATGCCCCCTCCGCTACGGCGTGTGCATAAAAAAGTCACAACATTTAACTTTTAATCCTCCGATAGTTGCAGGAGGTTATGCATATAAATATATAAAATTATTGTTTAATAACACGAGAACTTAACATAAACATGAACACATACTTCTATCCAAATAGTACTGGTCATTTGCAAACTTAAGTAGTGTGTTTAATATGACCCGAAAGGAGATGTGGGATAAATGTAAATTATAGGCAAAATACCAACGAAAAGAATATTTCAAAGTTTGTTGCATGTTATCCCTACTTTTTCTCCATCGTTGGTTTTGTTCCGTTATTATAGTGCGGACAGTGCATAGATGTGAATATCTAAAAACAAATGTATATAAATTCCAACTTATTTATCTTTTGGTTTGTTTTTTTTGTTGTTATTCGGCTTCGCCGCGGTTGACAATGTTTTCTGGGGATATCAATCTGCTCTATCCCCCACTCAACTATGTGTTGTTATAAATTGTTCAACATAGACTTGAACATACTTTATATGACGTGCAGATAAATGTATCTAGTCTAGATTTTGTAAGCTGTAATGATCAAGCTAACAATATACTGAATAGAAAAGCTGTATGTGATTTTGATGAACCGTCTTCGAGGGATTTTAACGTTTGTATAAGTTGTTGCAGAGATTGGAAATCGCCAACAGCATTATGGACCTCATAATTTATGCCAACAATATTCCTGTTCGTACTTTAGAATTTTTTGCAAGTTTTGCGAAAATTGAGAAGAACTACGTAAAGCAAAAATAAAAAATCTAATTCTAAATTTTTATAGCAGCATTTGCACATATATATGTATATATAAACAGTATTAACTGAAATTGAAATAACTGTAATTCCGAAATTTTGCGCAAATAAAAATGAATTGATTGATGCAAGCAGAAATTTCTATATCTTCAGTATAATATATATACTTTGCTAATTATTTTATTTTTGAAGTGGCGGTAAAGCCGTGCTTATCAATCAGCGGATTTATATTTTTCCCTTCCCGCTTTTTCATGCTGGAAGCTTGTAATTCACAATGTTCCAATCAATTCAAATTGACTGAAAAGCAACGTGTACTATTCATTTCTTTTAAATATTCGTTCATGTTTTAAAGACAGTTTTACTTCGGGTTTCCCGTTTGTTCATGCGGAAGGTCCCATCACCATTAGTCATTACGATTCTTGTTCAAGTTTATTGTCACTTTCTCTTGCTTAATACCTGTCTGAATAATTTCCGACATTATATTTTACAAATTTCATGTCACACAGAAAGCAATTAAACTCTTTTGCTTTTCACTATCTATTTTTACTAAAAATGAATTATTTGTTTTTAATAGCACTAGTACTTTCATTTTCAAATTCTATTTTTAGACCATATCGTGGACGTGAAAGAAAGCACTGTAAAGAAAGATTTATGTTTATATTTATATGAGAAAATGGTTATATAACAGTTATAACAGGAATATCAAATTAAAAAATATTAGTATTAACCTCTTTTTTATGTGTCAAGGATTGAACACGTCCTAGCCGTTTTCACTCAGTTGTTTTGGGAAAAGTTATTTCTTTGAATGCAAATGACTGAATGTAAGTCCGTGACAAAGTTTGCTTTGGAATTTCAAATGACAATATATAGTGTAAGCTTTAATTTTTTATTGTGGGAGTTTACGTGTGTAATGCATGTACGTGATTATGATGATATTCTTATCAATATACTACATTTCGTTTTTACGTCGTATATGTCAACATTCCCGATTTTTTAAGTCTCTGATCTTTGCCGATTACCGGCGTATAGTAAGTTCATGTATGAACAGTTACCCCAAGGTATAAACAAAATACTTCCGAGACCCGTTCTTTGTACTTTAAACAGTTTTGTAGAAACATAAGTTATATGCAAGCTTTAAGTTGGTCAGCTAGTATGAGTAAACCCAACTCAGTCCCTCTTCGGCCATCACGACATGCCAAGTTTCTTTCATTTTCATGGGAGGAAAGCACTGTTTAACTGTTACAAGATCTTTTATTTTACATTATTCAATTTTAGCTATATTTTTGATGAGATACATTCAATACTCTTACACCTAATTAACCATTATTCCGACATCTTGAAAATATTTTTTATGGTGTACGGGAGATAACTCCCATAGCAACAAACGCCTATTTTCCCGTTTTCCGCTAGAGGCGTTCATTTACGTACCTCTCACCTTAAGCGAACAAGGAACGAATAAGTAACAGTGCATCAGTCAAGTACTGAAACGAGTATTTACCAGACGCAATAAAAAATGGAGGAAAAAAATGTTATAAGTGAATAAGTTACAGGGCATCGGTCTAGCGCTGAAACGGGTACATACGCACTAATAGGGATGTTTTACCTTTAAGAACCCATAGCTAACACCAGAGACAAGAAAACAATAAAAAAAAAATGGTGTTCTTAAAAGTTGCAATGAATTACAACGTGTAATTAGCAAATACGGAACGAATAAGTAACGGTATCAGTCGAGCACTGAAACGGGTATGGTCCCAAGTCAGAAGCTTGTTGGTTCATAAATTAAGCCATTATTTTCTCGTTTGAATTGTTTTACATTTGTCATTTCTGGACCTTTTATAGCTGTATATGCGGTATGAGATTTGCTCATTGTTAAAGGCCGTCCGGTGGTTTATATTTCCTGTGTCAATTGGTCTCTTGTGGAAAGTTGTGTTATTTGCAATCATACCACATCTCATTTTTTCAATTTATCTTTCAGAAGAATGACGCTAAAACGTCGTATACATTTTATTTTATTTTTATCTCCATGTTCTGCCTAATCATTTGAGAATATGGATGAAACACTGAAATCAGTTACTTATAAGAATATTAAACTAACCATGCGCAGATTTATTTTCATATCTACATAAAACGCTTTGAATTCTAGATCGATCTATCGCGATGTATCTAAGCGTTTACACTTAAACAAATATCAGAGTTACGTTCAATATCGTAGCGGCTTCATTGGGCTACTTAGATTTTTGACTATTGAACCTGTAGCTTGCCTATCTACTACATAGATATTGATAGAAGCTAGACTAGCTACTCGTTCAATAGTCATAAATCTACATAGCCCTATGTAGCCGCTACAATATTGAACGCAATCCAGGAGGTGGTATTTTTAAGTCCGATGGAGATCGATCTTTCTCACTTTTTGCAATACTAAAGATCGGCGATCTTTATTGTTAGTGGAAGCGGGGACTTCGATTTCTATTGATTTAAGTAATTGTCATCAAAATAAAAAGGAACAGCATTCTTAACCGAAATTAAAATTCATGATAAGCACTATAAATAACCTGAATAGAAATAGAAATATAAATTTGTTAATAGAAGCATTTGTGAGTACATTTGTACAATGCATTGTTTTCCAACCACCGCATTTATATTACGTGTCTGTGAAACTGACTGAAAACCAATTACTATCATGTGTAAATTAATGTGCATTTATTGTAGTTGAAAACAAACAAATAACAAAACAGCAAATAACGAGAACTGTGTTGTCCGTAATATGTAAGAATATCGCCCAAACCAGCCGAACGTCTTTCGACGTTGTTTTAGAATTGGCGCAATGTATTCCCGCCAATTCAAATTGTTAACCTTTTTTTTTTTTAGAAATATCTCTTTTTCCATTCCGGTGACCCCATCTTTTTATTTCATGATTTTATTTAGATATAAACAACGCTTATTCTGTTGAATACTCAAAGAGAATTAAGTTGGTCAATTTCTATTAAACTTAATTTTTTTATAGTTATTTCACAATAAAAAAAGGCGGGAAAACTGTTATAGCAACTTATCGTTATTATTTTCCACTCAGAAAATGGTAATATTATTAAAATATTTTGTATTAACAACTAGGTTAACAGAAAAAACAAGTTTTATGGGATACCAACTTTTAAAAAAATATTACACTGCTGTTGACGAGAAGTCCCAATTTCCAAATTCCATGAAAAAAATGGCGTTTTAAATTGAAAACGCGGTCGGTGACCCCATTTTTTTATTTGCTTATTTTGAAGCTTTTGCCTAGCCTAAAGTAAAAACAAAATATAAAGAAGATATTATTGGTAGATCTGAATAGAAGGATTTGTCTTTAATAGATGTAGCTATCTTATTATAGATTCAGTGTGTATATAAGTCAGCCATACCTTGTGATGTGTTTTCAGATTCAACACTCAACAACTTCCTGTTTACCGAACACTTGTATTATTATAATTTTACACATGATAGCCAAGTTTAGCAATGCTCAAGTGTTTTTTTTTGGTGATATTTATAAGGAATTTGAATTAACATTCCGCTAATTCAGAGTCTTTCTGATATAAAACAGCAATAAACACAAGATAATTGGTGATAAAACAAAATTTTATCCATATTTTAAGATTTTAAAAATTTCGGTCAAATTATCTAACCTGAAATATTCCCAACAAAAAGCCTCAACCATTAATATTTTTTTAAATAAATAGTTTTTGGCTAACTTTTTATTTCCAAATTTACTTAATTGGTTTAATTAAAATACAAATATACTTTTAAATAAGATGTGTAGCATATAAAAATATAATTTTGCAAAAAATATGAAATATAAAAAAATATGTATATCAAGTTATCTCCCTTTCGTATTTTTTTCTTCTTTTTTAAATGAAAGATTAATAGCATGGCAAATCATCAAAAATTAAATAGAAATTAGCATTGCTACCAAGTTGAAAATTTTTGTCACATCTTTCTTAGGAACTACAATACAAGGATTTCTGAAATTTGGTTTCAGGGTTTATATAAGTTAGCTATACATGTACTGGGTGATGGGTTTTCAGACTCATCACTCAACAACTTACTGTTAACTGAAATATTTGGACAGGGGTATCCTCAGTGAGCAGTAGCTCACACTTTCACTTTCACTTGTTTAATTTAACAATGTTTAATTGCTTATAGTTTGTTTTGTTTTTGCATTGTAAAAAAACACCATACCTTCTTCTTTTTATTAGTACAACTAAAAGTTTGAAGTCAACATATACATGTACAGAAAATTGGGAGGCTCAAATAGTATTTATTGAAATCCTCTTAATGGTGATGTAGTTGTTGTAAAACTTTCTTTCTCAATTGTATGTTTAGATTGATTGAGTTCAGATGCATGTTATTTAATTTTAGTGTTTTGACTTTATTTGTTATGATTTACAGAATTTAAGAGACCTTAAACATCAGTATGAAGTAAAACTAAAGCAGGCAGAAGAAAAAAGTGAAGATTCCAAATCAGAAAAATTAACATTTGAAGCAACATACAAAGAGTAAGTATTCTCTTATAAAACCTCAATTCAATCTGATATTTCTCATTTTTGTAAACATTGAGTCCTTAGTTTTAAATGTCTGAAATTAGATTTTTATATACAAAATTATAGTGTTTGTATTCAACTACCAACAAGTGTCATAACAAAATAAGGGTACCAGTTGAATTATAAGTCTACATGTATTTGGCAATCTAAGTATTATATTAGCCTAGAAAAAAAATATTTTTAGTTTAGAATTAAAATGTCAGTTTATTTTATTCATACAATACGATTTGATCAATTTGACATCATGTATTTTGAAAAATCCTATAAACAAAATGAAACTGTAATCAATGTCATAACATGTAGTTAGATTAGCACAGTCAGAAAGAAAAATACAGAAGCATGATTCAGAAATGTCCAATTATGCTGGGTCATTTAAATTATCAAAAAATAGCATTGAGGTTTATTTATTTACTAGTATTAGAATTTATTTACAACTGAAGAATTTGTGAGTTAATATCTGTACCCTTTTATTTTTCAGACAACTGACCAGTCTAGTAAAGGAGAGACATGAGGCCTTTGCCAAATTAAAAACAGCAGAAGATTTGCTAGAGGCAACAAGAAGTGAAAATGAAATTTTACGCAAAAATTTACCAGCTCTTTCTGCTGGTTCTATGCAGTCTCTTCACGGAACAAGCAGTAAGTTTATAAGATAGTATCAATGCAGTCTCTTCACGGAACAAACAGTAAGTTTATAAGATAGTATCAATGCAGTCTCTTCACGGAACAAACAGTAAGTTTATAAGATAGTATCAATGCAGTCTCTTCACGGAACAAACAGTAAGTTTATAAGGTAGTATCAATGCAGTCTCTTCACGGAACAAACAGTAAGTTTATAAGGTAGTATCAATGCAGTCTCTTCACGGAACAAACAGTAAGTTTATAAGGTAGTATTAATGAAGTCTCTTCACGGAACAAACAGTAAGTTTATAAGGTAGTATCAATGCAGTCTCTTCACGGAACAAACAGTAAGTTTATAAGGTAGTATCAATGCAGTCTCTTCACGGAACAAACAGTAAGTTTATAAGATAGTATCAATGCAGTCTCTTCACGGAACAAACAGTAAGTTTATAAGATAGTATCAATGACGTCTCTTCACGGAACCAGCAGTAAGTTTATAAGGTAGTATCAATGATGAAAACTGACAAAAAGTTCTGTTGATTTTTTTTTATTAACATAATAAAGATTCAAGGATCACAGACAACACTGCTAAACATAGGTAGCATAGATATAGAATACTGTAAAATTAACAATTAAAGGGAAATAAAAGTTTCAGATTTTAAATAAATTTCAAAGATTTTTTTATGTGTTTTTGAATAACTAAGAATTGAAAAAAAAAATACTGAACTGCTGTTTGTATTTACCAATTGCTTGGTTCTCTGTCTGAAAATTTGTTATTCCAATTAAAGCCAAGAAAGCCATCTTTATTGTTTCAGGAAAAGTATGTTATAATCACATTCTGATCTTCTTTTTCTTTTGATATTCAGGTGAGAAACAATCTCAGCTTGTTCAGATTCAGGAGTTGGAAGGTAAAGTGCAATCATTAACAAGATCAAATCAAAGGTCAGAAGGGGAGATAACTACACTGAAAGTTCAGATGGAGGCTAGAGAGAAAACCCTGAGGGATGTGGAGAGTGAACTGGAGCTAGCTAACAGTAAAATGGACCTAGATAATGGAGAGGAAAGAAAACAACAAAAAATTGATAAACTGACTGCACAGGTATGAGATGTTAAACATCATAGTTCACTGGTGATAGGATAATGATTGTTACACAATGATGTCTATTAAGTCCTAATTGTCATGGTATTTTACTATTCATATGTATTAAAACAATACATGAAACACAATAACAATACTTTAAATTTGATATACTTTTTTAAGTTGTATATGTTCTGTAGTGAGTTAGGTTGACTTTCTTCTCTATAGGTGAACAGTAAACAGGCTGAGCTTGGACTAATGAATGACAAATACAACAGATTGTTAGCTGAGAACCGGTCATTGGAGATGGAGTTAGACATAACAAAGTTAGATCTCACTTCCGTCAAAACTAAACAAAGAGAAATTACTGGAATGGCAGACACTAAGGTAAAAAGTCAAGTTACTGGTCTCTGGAAACTATTTAATTGAAGAAATATGTATAATTTAAATATTAAATAAAAAAAAATTGAAAATCTAATTTTATATAAGTTTAGCAACAAAATATTGATAACAGCAATACAAAAGACAAAAAAAGAAAGAAGAAAGGAAGAATATAAAGTCATTGTGATTTTTATTATACGACCGCAAACAAATTTGTATAATTTTGTATAATGCTATCATGTCGTCTGAGTCGTCGTCCAACGACACATTTAGTTTCCGGATATTTACTTTAGTTTCAGTAAATGGATCGAAATTAATTTTTACCAGAAGGTTTAATACCACTAAAGAAAGATTATAGTTATAGTCCCAATAGTTTTGGAATTAGGGGCCCAAAATAAGCATTTTTGTATATCTCAAACAATAACTTGTGTTTAATTAAGTGTATGAATATCTCTGAAATTATACCACAAGTTTCCATACCATGAAGGGATAGTTGGTATTGATTTTGTGGGGTTATGGTCCCAATAGTTTAGGAATTAGGGGCCAAAAAGGGGGCCAAAAAGCATTTTTGTAGTTTTCAAACAATAACTTGTGTTTAGTGTATGAATCTCTCTGAAATTATACCACAAGTTTCCATACCATGAAGGGATAGTTAGTATTGACTTTGGGGGTGATGGCTCAAAATGATTTAGAATTAGGGGCAAAAAAAAAAATTAGGGTGGTAGTAGTTTTTCAATTTTTGTCTTCCAAATTTCTCAAATTTCAAATTTTTGAAAAGTTTGAAGAAGTCTTTAATTGCGCAATATTGTGCAATAGATTTTCAGTCTGCACCATTAGCCACTAGTTTGATGCCCCAGACTAGTAAATATTGATTTGGACTAGTGAAAAATTTCTGAATTTTATATAGTCATATAGGGACAAGTTTTGATATTTAGTTTCCAGACTAGTAGATGAAAAAGTTTTTGGCGCAGACTGGATTTGTAAGATCTTGACATTTGTTTTGTGTAAGAAACCCATATTATGTCAAAAATTTGATCACAATCCAAATTCAGAGCTGTATCAAGCTTGAATGTTGTGTCCATATTTGCCCCATTTGTTCAGGGTTCAACCTCTGCTGTCGTATAAAGCTGCATCCTGCATAGCACCTGGTTTTCTCTAGGGAGCTTTTGTTTTCACTTTGTATCTGTTTATAACTAAATTTAACCAAGGAAGAACTGACATCAAGCCAACAACAATTCCTTATGAAAGAAATAATCATCGGATTAGGGAAAGTATAAATCTGCTAAGAATGAATTAAAGATATCCTGTAAAAGGGTAATTACTACCTGAGGAAATGATGAATAAATAGTACTATTTGGAATTATGGTTTATTGATTGGAATCAAATGTTAAACATATTTAAATATTGACAAAAGTAATTCAGTTGAAACTGAAAAGGTATCACAGCATTGAAATAAGTTAAGACTGTGCTAGGAAGTTATGGAAAACAAAGTTTTTCCAATTTTTTAGATGTCATTCTCTGTGAACAAAGAACTAAGTTTTCTCTTTATTTTTTAGATGTCATTCTCTGTGAAAGAAGAACTTGAGGATAAGAGCAGACAGATTGAGAAGATGACAGAAGAAATAGAGAAACTAGACAGTGCACTACAACAAACAAGACAAGATCTTTACCAGGAACAACTACAGTGTAATGATTTCGAGGGACAGGTATATCTTTTATTTCTTCTATTACATAATGTTTTGCTTGATACAATGAATTTCAGAAATTAATGCTAAAAATGCAACTGGGTGATTATCTCAAAAATAAGTTTATTTAGAGGAATAAGAATCTATGACTTATAAATACAAAAATTTAAAAATATAAAATTCATTCCAAATAATTTATCAAATACTGCTTCATGGACTATACAAAAATAATAGTAGCAGTCAAGGTTTAAGTCTTAACGCATGATCGGAAGCAGAGTCTATTTCTTTTTTTCCATCCCACTTTTGTAATTTTAGAACTGCTCCTTAAGTGCCTGACTTTCCTTACCAAAGCTTGTCATTTGCCGCTTTATTTGGAGGAAAACATTTTGAATTCTGTATCTACAACTCCTCCTAAAACACTTATTACAATTTATTGAATCTTTCTCACAATTTTAACCATGATGCTATTGTGCACCTCTTATTTAATTTTTATGTTCTGAATAATTTTTGGTATTTCCTTTATTAATTTATGGACTTTGCAAGGGATGGGACATTTTGTAAGCTATGCTCTCAGTAACTAGTTTACACTACTATATCTGAGGGACCAGTTAATTGGTCATACTATGCCTTATTCATACCAATAACCAATATATAAAAATGTAAATAAAACAAATCAATAAGTCTACATATGTGTATTAGAAATTAAAGTATCTGTGTTTTGGGAATACTAATATAAGTTGTAATATAACATGGCTATAGAGTATATATATATCTCAGGTTGAAGGTATGCAGCAAGAATTTGAGGAGAGAGGTAGGATTATTGATGCGATCTCTGAAACAGAAAAGGAACAGTTGTCACAGTACAAAGTCTTAAAGAACACTCTGGACTCTGTGAATGCAGATCTCAAGAAAAAGGAAGGAAAGGTACTGAACTACTTTATAAGATTTATTGTGCAGTTGTGATTTTGTTTTATTTAAAATATATATTAAACTGCAGTTGATTAAATCTTGTCAATACCATCCTGTTTGCAATTATGATATAATGAATTGAAAGATAATTTTAATGAAGTAGTCGTAGGAGGAAAATGATTGTTTAACATGCACATGTAAGGATATGTATTATGTTTTACATGCCAATAAATGGGTATCTGTTTGATGAAGTCATTAGGAGTCTGTTTATAGAATCATTGAATAGTCTACATGTCAGTATGGGTATCATGTCAGTATGGGTATCTGTTTGATGAAGTCATTAGGAGTCTGTTTATAGAAACATTGAATAGTCTACATGTCAGTATGGGTATCTGTTTGATGAAGTCATTAGGAGTCTGTTTATAGAATCATTGAATAGTCTACATGTCAGTATGGGTATCTGTTTGATGAAGTCATTAGGAGTCTGTTTATAGAATCATTGAATAGTCTACATGTCAGTATGGGTATCTGTTTGATGAAGTCATTAGAAGTCTGTTTATAGAATCATTGAATAGTCTACATGTCAGTATGGGTATCTGTTTGATGAAGTCATTAGGAGTCTGTTTATAGAATCATTGAATAGTCTACATGTCAGTATGGGTATCTGTTTGATGAAGTCATTAGGAGTCTGTTTTAAGTGTTTATAGAATCATTGAATAGTCTACATGTCAGTATGGGTATCTGTTTGATGAAGTCATTAGGAGTCTGTTTTAAGTGTTTATAGAATCATTGAATAGTCTACATGTCAGTATGGGTATCTGTTTGATGAAGTCATTAGGAGTCTGTTTATAGAATCATTGAATAGTCTACATGTCAGTATGGGTATCTGTTTGATGAAGTCATTAGGAGTCTGTTTATAGAATCATTGAATAGTCTACATGTCAGTATGGGTATCTGTTTGATGAAGTCATTAGGAGTCTGTTTATAGAATCATTGAATAGTCTACATGTCAGTATGGGTATCTGTTTGATGAAGTCATTAGGAGTCTGTTTATAGAATCATTGAATAGTCTACATGTCAGTATGGGTATCTATTTGATGAAGTCATTAGGAGTCTGTTTATAGAATCATTGAATAGTCTACATGTCAGTATGGGTATCTGCTTGATGAAGTCATTAGGAGTCTGTTTATAGAATCATTGAATAGTCTACATGTCAGTATGGATATCTGTTTGATGAAGTCATTGGGAGTCTGTTTATAGAATCATTGAATAGTCTACATGTCAGTATGGGTATCTGTTTGATGAAGTCATTAGGAGTCTGTTTATAGAATCATTGAATAGTCTACATGTCAGTCTTCCAGGATTCATTTGACCTTGATCTCATTTCATGAATCAGTGACCATGGTTAAGTTCTGATGGTCAAGTCAGGATCTCAGACAGTGTAAGCAATAGGTCAACTTTATTTGGTGTATGAAATGAATATCCAGTGTGATTTGTTACTATGTATTCACCCCACTCTATTCTATCTTAGTAATAACATTTTGTTAATATATATATTTATATTTCAGATTAAGATTCAAGAAGTTGAACTAAGTCAGCAAACAGATAAAATAAACCAGTTAGAGAGAAATTTATCATTACATAATGAAACCACCGGAGGCGTTATGGTTCCTGAAACTGCAGTAACAGAATTGGAGAGAGATAAGATCAAATCAGAGCTGCTGGTTAGTATATATCTCCTCATCATTTAATATAGTAATATTTTATCTGATTATCTATTTACTCAATTATGTCCTATTTCTATAAGTTTGAGAATCACTTGGTTTTTTACAGATGAAACACCTTTTTCTACAATATCAGATATTTTATTTTTGTGAAAATAATAATATATATACACAGCATGTTATTAAATTCATGCCTCTTTCTGAACTTTTCCCAGATCTAATCCATTCAAACAGAAATCAACCTTGTAGAGAATGTATTTCTGACCTTCATACTAAGTTCCTATATATAAACACATGATTTCAGGAGGCATATTCCAAGCTAAAAACAACAGAGGAAGAAATGCTGGAAATGGCATCAGAACTACAACAAATACAGGAAGAATTGACCAATCAGAAGGCAGAGCTCTTACAGCTTTCGTCAGAGAAAGGGGAGTTAGAACAACATCTCGAGGTATGGTTTACTGTTGTCAAATTGTATCAGATATTTAGGAGTTTTGAACAGTCAAAAAAGCAACCTGTAGAAAAAGGTCATTCTCCTGACTATAGAAAACTGACCTTGTAAAAGAGATGACCTTTGATTTAGTGTTCAATATGCATAGTTATTACTGGATCAGTAGAACAAGAGAGAGGTTTATGCTTAAAATATATAAAGATGATCTTTATAGCTAGTTTTTCTGTACTATGTATTCTCAAGTTATATTTTAGCTATGAAATTAAGCTAAAAAAGTGCTAATAATTTATATGCTGTCATCCCAATGACATTTTTCAAAAGATGAAGATGTTCACCTGTTCATCCATATGTTTACACAATGAGTCAAACAATCTAAAGTGTTTTGATAAACTTTCCTGATATTCAAAAGCAGTATGAAGGTTGATTGGAAAAATCAAATAAGCAAATATTTCATGCATATTTAAGAGGAAAATTATAAAGAACAGAAAAATGAATGATACACAATTGATTTAAGTTGTCTCATGAAAAAGACCAATCAGTATTCCTGGACATTTGAGAAAAACAAAAATAATACGATTTAGTTTTGACATTTGATATAACATTAACACTTTGTATTTAACCAGGAGATAGCAGAAGAACATGATGCCTTGATACAAGAGAAAGCTCAGTCAGAAGAAGACATTGTAAAACTAGAAAACAAACTTCAAGAACTCGTAGAAACGCTGGAGATTGAGGCTAGAAAACAGCATGGCAATTTTGGAAACCAGTACGAAAATATACCAGCAGAGTTTAGCCAGGTAAAAATTACAATATACATACCTTTATGTGCAGTTGTTTAAAATAATCAGATAGGATATCATTAGTAATGAGACAACAATCTTGCAGAGAGAGACCAATGAAGTAAAAACTGTTTTTGATTTCAATTAGAGAATTTCACTTGTCTCTGGAAGCATTCTGTTTTTGATAATGAACAGCATTTAATGGGCACTATTTCTCCAAAAGATTGAAGCATTTTGGTTTTTCCTCAATTCTAAAGAATATTCTCAGGAGTAGTTCAAACATTAGATTGGTTAAAATATATTGAATTCCCTGGCAATTTTTATTTGCTAAAAAGATGTCAACAAAATGGCAGCTGATTTAGTTTTTCCTTTAACTTAAATAAGACTGTACAGTGATTTATAGTTGTCAATTTCTATGCCATTTAGTATCTGAAATGGACATCTTCTCATATTTTTATTATAACATATTTTTTAGTTATATATATTATATATAACAAGGTTGAAAGTATTCCTGAATTGTTTCTCTAATAATAGGTGGCAGAAGAACTGGGAACCCTCCGGTCATTACTGGAATCTAAGGATAAAGAGTTAGAAATGTTCCAAACCAAGGCAAGGTATGGATACAAATTGTTTTTAGGTCCAGAAAATATCTTATTACTCATTATTGAATATCTCATTTGACCAAAATATCACTTGGTGTAAATTAACCAATTATCAGAATTGACGAACAGACGCCATTGATGCCTTGATTTGTATTTCAGTACAACAAATAACAAACACTGATTTTGTTTGGATATTGAATTGTCATGGCAACATTTAATCAAAATTCATTCATAAAACAACAACAACTGTTACAACAACAGTACACAACCAAAATATTTGTCAATCAATAAAATGTTGATGACGATTGAACTAATCATTGTATCACAGCTGGGCGATCCAAAGCTGGTGTACTGAAGGGCGGTCCATTCAGCAATATTTCAGAATTAGCAGCTGGGCTATCCATAGTCTGCATAAAATGAAGTAAATTTCGCTCCGGTTGTGTGACTGCTTCAGCATGTTACCATGACGGATATGTGTTTGAAGACTGGAGCATCTGAAAAATAAATAAAACCAGCAGCAAACAAAGTTCAATTCTTAAGGGTGGGAGAGGATGGGTCTTAATTTTTTAACGTCCTCTCTGTTTGGTTTTCAAGGTAAAAGAGACCGTTAAATTGCTTGGACTTTTACTACTCGGCTGTCACATGCTCAAATTAGCATAATAAGAGTAAAGGACGACTCGATTTGTCGAGTCTCAATACATGTATATGTTAATTCAATAAATTAATTTAATTTTCATTTAATTAAATTCTATTATTGAATATCTCATTTGACCAAAATATCACTTGGTGTAAATTAACCAATTATCAGAATTGACGAACAGACGCCATTGATGCCTTGATTTGTATTTCAGTACAACAAATAAAAAACACTGATTTTGTTTGGATATTGAATTGTCATGGCAACATTTAATCAAAATTCATTCATAAAACAACAACAACTGTTACAACAACAGTACACAACCAAAATATTTGTCAATCAATAAAATGTTGATGACGATTGAACTAATCATTGTATCACAGCTGGGCGATCCAAAGCTGGTGTACTGAAGGGCGGTCCATTCAGCAATATTTCAGAATTAGCAGCTGGGCTATCCATAGTCTGCATAAAATGAAGTAAATTTCGCCAAAATTATCATTCAGACTTTAGTACAGAATGATAATCCGCCACAAAATTTACCCATGACAATTCAGTTATCTCCAATTCTACAATCAACTTTTCAACAACATTTAAACAATCAAAATAATAAAAGATATTGTGAATTTAACATTTATATAACAACCAAATTTCATAAAATACATGTATTTTCATCCATTATCAGTATGAACTGTGTTTATTTTAAATTAGAGGTGATCGTGAGGAAATACAACACAATGTGGATACTTTATGAATGTTTCTAGTGCTGACTGAATTTGATTCAAGAAAATATCATTTCCAATAAATGATAGATGTACTCCATCGTCAGAATATAGCGCTGGATGACGATCATCAAAATCTGGATATTTGATAACGTATCCTCCATGTTTGAGTATATAAGATCTCACTTCCCTATTTATTCTTTTTCTTGTAACTTCCATGGCATGGTCATCACTTGAGTAACGCCATGAACGCCTGGGAAGAATGCTTGACCATATAAGAGAACAATTTGGGAGCATGCGAGACAGAATTGCTATTGTGAACTTAATGTGATATAGCAGAGCACCACATGGTACATTTCCTATGTCATTCCCACCACAATGCAATATCAACGCATGTGGAATTTTGTTGCATAAATTAATGATGCTGTTAACTGTGCCAACAACATCGTCCCATTTCATACCAGATTTGCCTGCCCATCGCAAAAAACAATTATTATTTTTCAAAAGACCTAAATTACTACCTGAAGGTCTGTTCTCCGAGTGATCACGAGCACTGCATATTATTGAAGAACCAATAATCCATATTTCATTACTAAGACAAGCTGAAATTATAAGTTATTTGGTTAGCTCAATTCTTATATAACGTTTAAAGGATGCAGATTTCCAACGACCTAAAGTCATAATTTCTTCATCAGTATGACCGTTCATAGCAAAGTGTGTAGCTGCTCCTATTCGAAATGAATGCGTGTTGTACTCATTTGGATTACAATCAATAAATTTCATGGTCTTGCATAGTACACTAGAAAATTGATATCGTGTTACACCGGTTTTGTTAAAATGACAAAAAAGTGGTCCATTGTTTTGGTGTCTGATTGAAATAAAGTTTAATAACAATTTCACCGGGCAAATATCTACTTGATTAAATCGTTCAACTGTTAATGTTGTAGATAAACCTTTTTGGTCTGTTTTCGAAAAGGGAATGTGATATATGCAGATTGTGAATGATGTGAAACATTGACATCATCATTGTTAATGACATGTTGCGTATTTCTATTAATTGTAATTTCACCGATTCTCAAAAATGCAAAAAATGCTAATGAAAACATGGATCTAAATAACGTACATTCATATACTGAAGAACAGACAAATTGCAACGAGTTTATTAATCGAGCTAATATTTCTAAAGTTATAGGTTTGCGACTATCCACTACGCCATATAATTTGTCCATTCCTTTCAACATTTTTTGTATAATGAACGATGAAGTCAAATCAGTGAGCTCATTTATTCGTAAATAATAGCTTAAACCTGACAAGTACACCTTAACCGTTGCAGGGGCATATCCTAATTTTGATAAATAAGCAACATAATTTACTAAATGCGAAATACTGGGCGGCCATGTATTTCCTAAACCTTCTTTTAATCTAAATGAACAAAATGAAAACAGTCCATTGTTATACGTTTTCCATGTATTCTGAGAATTCGATGCGTCCAATAACTTTGCTATTTCTGGTCTAAAATGTTCCAAAATTCCTCCGGAATTGTAGCTGGATGTGTATCTGCTGTTAGAGCCAGACTTTTGAATTTCTGAAATTTTTTACGAGAAATACAATCTGCAATTATATTTGTATAACCAGGAATGAACTGTGCCTTAATGTGAAAATTGCCTAATAATGACCAATATACTATGTGTCTAACAAGGTTCATAATTCGTATAGATTTTGACGTCTTCTTATTTAAAATTTCAACCACGGCATTATTATCCGAATTAAATAAAATTTTCTTTTTTTTGAAAAAGGTTACCCCATAAGTAAACAGATAGTGCAATAGGTATCATTTCTAAATATGATATATCCCTGAGAACTTCAGTACCAGACCATTCTACAGGCCATTTAAGAAAAGCCCATTTACCTTGGAAATAGCAGCCACACCCTTTTGTTGAACCACCAGCGCTGTCAGTAAATAGTTGTAAAACTGAATTTGAAGTCCAATCAATGTCGAGCATGTAACTAATACCGTTAAATTTGTCTAAAAACAATTCCCATACCAATAAGTCTTGATATATGCCTTCTGTGATTCTGACATAATGATGTGGTTTCTTTGCATGACTACCTGCCAAATATATTCGTCTGCTAAATGCTCTGCCTGCAGGTAGAGCTTTTGCACAAAAAGCTAATGACCCACACAAAGATTGTAGGTCCCTTAAAGTTATCTTTTTCCTACCCAATACCCATTTAATTTTTGACTTTAACTCCAATACTTTGTCCTCCGGAATTTGTATTAGCATTTTTTCTGTGTCTATAAGCAAACCTAGATAACTAAGTTTTGTTGTTGGGCCTTCTGTTTTTTCATGAGCAATTGGGACTCCAAGACGACAACATACTCTATCAAAACTATTCATCAGATTTTTACAATCCTCAGTATTACTTTTACCAGCAAATAAAAAATCATCCAAATAATGATCAAGATTATCTGAATTGGACTCATTCATGACAGCCCATTGAATGAAAGTTGAAAAATTTTCAAATAAGCAATTTGATTCTGAGTACCCCATAGGCAATGATTTATCTATGAAATAATATTCATTGAGTTTAAACCCTAATAGATCAAAGTCCCCTGGATAAATTTTTAACAATCTGAAGGCGGATTTAATGTCCTTTTTTTTCCAATTTCAACATTTGAACCCAATCTTTTAATCATATCAATAGCATTGTCAAAAGACGAATACTTTACTGTAGTAAATTTTTCATCAATAAAGTCGTTTACACTCAAATTTGGCGGAAAAGATAAGTGCGTAATCAATCTAAATCCACCCGTTTTCTTAGGAATTACACCTATAGGCGAACACCTTAGATTAGATATAGGTCTAGTCAAAAAAGGACCAGCTATGCGACCATTTTTTACTTCACTCATGACTTTTTCCCATGCCACCCCAGGATTTTGGATGACTGAATGTAAATTTTTTGATTCAGTCCTACATCGGGGTCCAAAATAATTTAACCTAAAACCTTCAGAAAATCTCTTGCATAATATCATTGCATCATGTTGATTTGGGTAATTGAAAAGAAGTTTATTTAATTCTGTGATATTGATCGGAGTAAAGCCAAGACACCATATGTCCAACGGATTAATTAAAGATTCTGAAAAATATAAAATTTAATTGTTAAATGTTTGTGGTGCGGCCATTCGAAGGGCAGGGAATCTGCTTCCTCGAGGTCTAAATCCTTGATTCGAATTTGCTCCTCTTTGAAAATGTGTTTGACTTCTAGGTGCAAAATGTCTAGCAACTCTTGTTGTATTTTGATATGTGCCTCGGGCTGCATTTTGAGAACGAGCATATGCCTGGTTGCTATTTACTTGTTGACAGCCAGCGAAAGGGTGGGCCATTCCGCATTTCATACATAAATGGGTGTAAAAACAATTTTGACGATTACAAGCTCCCTTAAAATTATAATCATAGCATGGTCGATTACCTACACTTGTCTGTTGAATTGTATTACCCTCCGGTTCCCCATTAGCTATGACGGTGTACCATAAAATGCCATCAATGGAAGACCAAGATCTTGTAGGATTATTTGCCATTCCTAATCGAAATTGCTGGTCATAACAATAAATCTTCTCAAAAGACACTTGTGTACCTCTAATGATTGACATATAAGTGGTCAATTCACTAGCTAAATTTGGAAAACGTTGAATAAATGTTTTCATATAATTTATAAATGCATCAGTCCATGACTCAATGTTTTGAATATATTTAACTTTGCTGTTTTTGTTTGATGTAATTACAAGTGAACCAGCTGCATTATGATAACTTATAACATTCTGAGGTCTGTCAACTTGACTAATAAAATTTTGATAAAGAAGTAATGACAAATCTATAAATTCTCTATTCCATATTTTTTCTTTCAAATTTTGAGATACGTAAACATCACATTCTGACTGATTAGATATAAGCATAGGATCATTATTTATCTCACCATTTTGATTAGGCATTGGCACAGGAGCTGGAATTTCAACTTGCGCAAATGGCGCTTGTACGTTCATTGCTGGTGTTACGGGACCTTGCAAGGCAGGTTGTCTTTCAATTGGCAAAGGAGCCTGGATTTGTAGAGGAAGAGGTGCTTGTACTTGTACTTCACCAACAATTGCCCCCACATCTTGATTTCTTGGTGCAGCAACTGCACGGTTTCTCCTTCCGCGTCGTCTCTCTGGTGGTTGTGCTTCAACAACGGGCACTCGTGCGCGCCCATTACCATTTCTTCGTCGACCAATTCTAGGCATTTGTATAAACGAAATAGGTTAAAAATTGAAGTACTTACTAACATCACATAGCTAGTATTCTGTCTTTTAATTTGATTTATTTTTGTAACAGTTTCAATGCATCGACTTCAATATCAATTTTTATTCATATCTATCAACTCAATCATTTGAGCTTAAATCAATAAATTAATTCCTTTGATTGTCTCTTATCTAATTATTTTTTTTTTTTTTTTTTTTTTACCGGTACATGTATATCATGAATTGTGATATGTAAAATATACAATTTATTTATGATTAATTTAACCTGTAAACATGCACCTACCTGTCTCTACGAATTATAACAGGTATACTTTAACATGCTGCATCAATGATAAAATAAACTGTGAAATTAAACATGTTTAGGCAATGCATGTACTAATAAAAATTATTCATTTAAAATTTCAATACCACGTGGCTCAACCGCATTTTTAATTCAACGAAGTAATAAGTTAATTTAATTATTACAAAAAAAAAAATATAAATAAAATCTTTAAATCCGAATTAGATTTAAAATATGAATTCTTAAATAAACTTATTAAAACAATACTTATCTTGATAGTGTATGTAGAATATTTCTCTTAATTTTTTAACTCCTCTCCGTTCGGTTTTCAAGGTAAAAGAGACCGTTAAATTGCACGGACTTTTACTACTCGGCTGTCACATGCTCAAATTAGCATAATAAGAGTAAAGGACGACTCGATTTGTCGAGTCTCAATACATGTATATGTTAATTCAATAAATTAATTTAATTTTCATTTAATTAAATTCTATTATTATAAGATACTGTTGACTCATTAATATTCGTTGGATGCCAACTTTTGTGGATTTCTTGATTTCAGCGGAACCATGCATGAATTTAAATATTCAACAAATTACTAGTTTTATAATAAAAAGGAATGATTGCAGTCTTTGCCAAAATCAGGGGAATTAAATATATCCCAGAAAATGCTAGTTTTCCTCAATCCATAAAATCGGTACCCACAAAAATAAATGAATCCACTTTACCAATTAATACTGATTTAATGGGAATAGGTGTGTGAACAAAATACACACTTTCCTCAATCCACTGAAATAGGGACCTACTAAAAATAAAAATCTATGGATGGCTAGTTTAATTGTTCATGTTATTCAAGATTTAAAAATCATAACTGGCTCATCATTTGTAGGAGAAACATGTCTGCCTTATAGACTCAAAATCTGAAGATTGATTATTCCAAATGCAATTCATATGTGATGTTGTTTACAATGTGTAGAAGAAATATGAACTGACATTCTTATTCATGGCAAGTAATGTAACAGAATGCCTTAAATTTTGTGTAATGTTCTATTTCAAATTTTGATGCTTTCTATCAAAAGCACACTTGCAAATAATTAAATCTTCATTAGAACCAATACCTGTTAAAACATCATCTTTACGTAATTTTTCTTAGTCGTCAACAAATGGACCTAGAGTTTTTACAGAGAAGAATAGAACTACTGCACAGTGATAACCAAAGTAATAGAGAAGACATTGCTCGTATGACTAACCAACTCATTCTTAAGGTAAACATAGCTTGTATGACTAATCAACTCATTCTTAAGGTAACATATATAATTTAGACATCGCTCATATGACTTATCAACTCATTCTTAAGGTAACATATATAATTTAGACATCGCTCATATGACTTATCAACTCATTCTTAAGGTAACATATATAATTTAGACATCGCTCATATGACTTATCAACTCATTCTTAAGGTAACATATATAATTTAGACATCACTCATTATTTATTATTTAAATATTTCAGATAAAAGAAGGAGTTGAATCAAGACAGTTGAATGAGTATCTGTCAGGGGAAAGAGTAAAGCAACAGAATGAGTTGGCACAATTAGAGCAGAATTTAGAAAGAACAGCACAGTTACAAGTAGTCAAACAAACAGAGGTAATTAATTGTTGGATGGAAATGTTAAAATCTGCCTTTTTAAAATTCTTATTGTAAATTCAGAAATTATTGCTAGCTGTATATTAAAGTCGTAAGAAACGAGTGAGTGGTGAAAAAAAATGTTTATCCAAATCTTGAACCAATGCATGTATATATCATAAACTTAGTCGTGTACGATTTTCTCACTTTTTACGCAAATATATCGTATAATCGTCCATTTTTTTGTTCTCTCTGTCTGTTATGATTTAACAAATATGGCTGCTCATTAAATGCTGTGTTTTGAAGCCGAAGTTTACCGATTCTCACCTTGTTGTAAACAAATAACAAAAATCATGGGTATTGTGCACGTGTGTAACATGTACAATCAGATAATTGTTTATTTTAATGACAGATCCATGCGTATTGCGATCACCAGATTTTTACGAGGATGGTTACGCTCAGGTCACTATGCATATGGAAAACATAAAAATAAGTAAACTTCTTCTAAATGTGGACAAATTAAAGAATTTTCCTCAGAAAAAAGTATATGTACATAAGTTGTATAATGAAAACTATCCATTTAGTTATAAAAAACATATGCATAAATTTTTTTTAATTTGACTTTAATGCCAATAATACAAACTTTTAGTGATTATCATAACATCACACATTCTAATATCAGATACATATATCTATAAATGCAGATTTTCCTGAAATCGTAATAATTTATCATTTTTGTTTATTCTTCAAAAATTGCAATTATAAGTGCACAAAATAATTAATGTATACATACGGTAAGGGACAATGTCAGTGAAATTTTAAATGCAGATTTTCCAGAAATGGCAAAAATTTATCTCACATATATTTGTCTATTCCTAAAAATTATTATGTGAGGCCATAAAAAAGAATAGGTTTGTTTGCCCAAACGCTACCTACCCAGAAAAAAGCTGTCTACTCAAATTCTTTTATTGTCCTGATTTGAAGAAGTTTTTTTTTAATCAGATAGGCATGAAGACTAATAAACACATGATACTTCAATTTCTCTTTTTGAAAAAAAAAAGAAGAAAATGCCTACCTACCTACCCACTGTCTCAACCTTTGGGTAGGGTTTGGGCAAACCAAAATATTTTTAATTGTGGCCTGACAATAATTAATGTCAGTGAAATTTTCCTCTGCTAATATTGTTGGTAGAACTTTATCATAGAAATGTTTTCCTTGTTGTAAAATACAATTGGCATTCTAATAACTGCTTTGATTAATCATGCTATCACTCTGATTACTATGTTATAGATTTTTTTTTTTTTTTTTTTTTTTTTTATCTTTCCTCAATACAAGAGTCTATATTTTCATCCACATCTTGATGTACCACATTAATGATTCTTTTAAATTTCACTTTCCATATAATAGATAGAAAAATCTGAGTTCAGTAAAAAAGATGCCACGATTTCTGTTCTGGAGAAGAGTTCAGAGCAGGTGAGGAAGGCCTTACAAGACAATGAGTATGAGAACGTACAACTACGATACAGAATAGAGACTCTGACTAACGACCAGAGGAAACTGTCTACTATCAACTCATCCCTGGAAACTAAACTAGAAATGGAGAAGAAAATGGTAAGATAATTAGGTTCCTCTCAATCTTAGAAAACTATAAATCATTGGAGAAAATAATACAAACTATAAAATTGAAATTCCATTTATCCTGTTGACATTATTTTTTAGATACAATACATAAGTTGTAAATGGGATAGGGAAACTCCTTTTCTTTTCTTTTTTTGTTCTTGTTGATAATGACTAGATAGTATAAAATATATATGAATTTTAGTTTCTGGCCTTAAGACCTTATGTATTTTTACAAAGAAAGTAAGCCTGTGACCCTTGGTGGCAACACAATGAATTTTCCTAAACATATTTGAAAATATGAAAAGTGTATTGTGTAACATAATATTTTCAGTATGATGAGAGCCACCAGGAAGTGACATCATTGAACCACAAACTAGATCTGCTCCAGCGTGAGCACGACCATGTGTTAAATAATCTTAATACGGAAAAACAGCTCAAAGAAAAGTTAAACGTAATTGCTTTATATAGATGTGCACATGTTGTTTGTTGCAGTGATAGATGTTTTGTTTGCACTAATGTTAAAATAGTTCACTAATATGTTTATTTTGTTGCATGTGTGTCACTAATTATCGTGTTTGTTTTAATGTTGGTGTGAGTTTGTTTGATAGTTATAGTTGCACTGTTGTGTTTGTACTTAGCAATAGCACATAAAACCTGCACTTGTCTACTAATGTATAAGATAAGTTAGTCTTACTTATGTGGAAAATAACATTTTGTGAATCTATTTATAATTTTTATAAGTTACAATGGAATGTTAATGACTAAATAGTACATTTATTTATACGATTTATTGTGAAGAGAGCAATAACTTCCACATTCATATCCACTGAATTGACTAAATCTTTCAAAGGAGTAGGTCCGGTAAGACCCCTTTTTGGCCCCAAAATATAGCAGTTTTACAAAATTGTTAAAATGTAAACTTTTAAATATATATTGGACAGTAGAATGCTTCTGCTACATAAATATTGGTTGTTTTTGGCAATACAATGCACATATATCGAGTACTAGCACCATTACGTCACGCTAAATTACTGAAATCTTCACAATTCTATCATTTTAGCTAAATTTTAGACGGTTTTCGTGTAAAACGAAAGTGGCCGCATTCGTGTTCATCCTTAATATTGAAATGTAAGTTGTATTTTATGATAATACATAACATATATAAAGATTTTGGATGAACACAGATGCGGCCACTTTCATTTTTGACAAAATCTATCTAAAAAGTGACATTTTTCGACATATTTGGTAGATTTTTCATATTTGAGCTTGAATCGGATCGTTTTGAATGACTAAATCAGTTAAAATCTTTCACATAAACTAATTGATTCAAATGAAATAAACACTTAAGTGTTTAAAAAGAGGTCAAATTCATTCGTCAGATGAACTTGAAATTTGAGGCCAAAATTGATCCTTACCAGACCTACTCCTTTGATTTATAACATACTAAAACATATAGAATTGTTTCAATTGGTCCAAACGAAACAATAGTCAATGCATGAAATCATTCAAGGTGTACGCAGATTTTGGCCTGGGATGCTATCTTATTAACCATTAACATATGAGCTGAGTCGGATAGAAATCATACTTATACAAGTGCACATATACATGTACATGTGTAAGACTTGGATTGAATTTAGAACAATTAATCACAAGAGAAAAGTCTTCTATGAGTTTTGTTCTGATTTGTAGGGTTTAAATAACAATCTAATTCAATTTTTAAACAGTTACATACTTTTCAGAGATTTTTTTATGCCCAACCCTACGATAGTAGAGGGGCATTATGTTTTCTGGTCTGTGTGTCCATCTGTCCGTTTGTTCGTTAGTTTGTCCGTCCGTCTGTCCCGCTTCAGGTTAAAGTTTTTGGTCAAAGTAGTTTTTGATGAAGCTAAAATCCAATCAACTTGAAACTTAGTACACATGTTCCTTATGTTATGATTTTTCTAATTTTAAAGCCAAATTAGACTTTTGACCCCAATTTCACAGTCCACTGAACTTAGAAAATGAAAGTGCGAGTTTCAGGTTAAAGCTTTTGGTCAAGGTAGTTTTTGATGAAGTTGGAGTCCAATCGACTTGAAACTTAATTAGTACACATGTTTCCTATGATAAGATATTTCTAATTGTAATGCCAAATTAGATTTTTTACACAACTTCACGGGTCATTGAACATGGAAAATGATAGTGCGAGTGTGGCATCCGTGTACTTTAGACAAGTTCTTGTTTCATCCTGAAATAGGTTAACAGATGTATTGGTATTCATTTGCCGAAGGTCAATTTCTATTTTTACGCAGCTCATATCCTGAAATATTACTAATAGGATGGAAACTTGTTATTTCATGTTTGAAGTTCAGATTTTTAGCTTTTTGAATAGACTAATGAAAATAATAAAAAAAAAAGAAGTTAATTTAGCATTAAAATTCATTCCCCTGAAATCCAAAAGGATGTTTTAATTTATATAATCAATCATGGTTATTTGTGTAATAATGTTTTGTGATCAGTTGTTGCTGAAATATAGATATTGATGATGTATATGTTTACAGAATGACTGCCAGATCTACTCATCAGAGAACAAGAATCTTAGACAGGAATTACGGGATATACAGTCAGAATTAGATAACTGTCAGAAACAGCTGACTTCCAGTCAAGAATCACTGAAGGATGCCAAACAAGACAAAGGAGTCATGTACCATGGTAAAGTTAAATCAATTCTCTTTATTACAATTCAGTTGCTCTCAAAGAATTCCATTGTAGTTGACAAACTCCCTCTTTTTTTCAGAATCATCAATAATCTATAATTCTTAATGTATTTTTAAGAAATGAACTTTCTTTAACATGTTTAAGGTTCAGGAACTGTAAACCAACTTTTTTCGCAGATACTGTTTTTCGCGTTTAGTTCTTACTATAGCCCATTTAGCTGGGATTTGATTAGAGGATTATTTCAATATGTTGAATTAGTTAAATGAGTAAAGATTCAAGTTGTACGACGATTTATATTTGTTCTTTTTTTTCTACTCCCTAATGCAATATACATGTTCATTATTTCAGAATACGAGAACATGATAAAAAGAATGAGTGAAAAAGACCAGAAGATCATTGAACTACAGACCAAGTTAGATATAACCGTGGCCGACATGGAGAAAGAGCTTCATCTACAGAGGCATACACATGAGTTAGAGAAAACATCAACAGAGAGGGAATTAGATATCACTAAGTAGGAATAACATTTGTCTTTCAATAATTGTATTATTAAGAATATAGTTTCAAAGCAATCCGTTTTAGTCCAAGTTCATTGACTGGGACTCAAGAAACATAAACTAAAAAATTGAGAATGGAAATGGGGAAAGTTTCAAAGAAATAACAACCTGAACAGAGAGCAGACAATAGCTGAAGGCCAACAATGGGTCTTCAATACAGCAAGAAAATTCTGCAACTGGAGGGGTTCTTCAGCTGGCCCCTATACAAAAATGTGTACAAGTTCATTGTTTGTATGTGAAATAATGCCACATGAATATTTATTGTATAGTAACAATATATTTCATACAGATCTTAAACAAAAGTCAGCATGTTACAATATATCCTATTGCACTAGTGCAAATAAAGCTTTGACATAATGATGTCATCAATGACACAAATATTAGGTAATAAGCAGTGTTTTGAGGTTTCTTATGCAATAGGAGTGTTGTTACAGTAATAGTGGTATATATTATTCGTTGTTTACTAGTGCAATTACCCTATATTTCTATTTTCCTTTCCATTTAATCTCTTGTGCAGAAAAAAAAGAAAAATGTTTTATTGAATAATTTTACTACTCAAACAATTTTCATTGGGCAGAGTTTTTGCTTAACATTTTCTTATACAATACAATTTAATGTTTCCTATAGGGAACAAGTTACAACATTGAGTTCTGAAATGAAGAACAAGGAATCAGAGTTATCTACCTTCGGAAGATCTCTACAAGAATTAGAAGAAGCCACCAGGTAGGGTCATCATGTAGATCAGTCTGTTTGTTTAAATATAAAAAGGCTTGAGCTAGGATGCAATACTTTTTAATTTACCACTGATTATTATTAGACACAAAGTCAACTGAAAGTGTAATGTTATATATATATGTATAGATTATGAACTTTCTGAATGTTGATATGAAATATTAAACTTAAAACATGCATTTTAAGGCTGGAAATTTTGATTACTGATTTTTGGGATACGATTGCTTTCAAGCAACTGTAGACTTATATCATTGGCTCAGGGCCATGCCCTCACATCAACCGTTTTATTCTAAACATAAAGGAACATCAAAAACAAAAGGGTTTGAACTTAAACAACTTTCCTAAGTTGTTCTTTTCATAATCTTCATGTTTGATATTTCCCTGGACTTATATGTGTGTTTTTAACAACACGGAAAATCAGAATTAAGCAGTATATTTATTTAGTGTTTTTATAAATTTAGAAACACGTCAGAGGGAATTTCTCAGTTTTGAAAAAAATGTGAGAGTTCTCTGAATTCCTATAAATCTATTTCTGTCATATAAGAACTGAAGTGGAGTTTTTCTTATATGTCACCGTTATGAAACTGATATTTGTCAAATTGATATTGTACTTCCATAACGAAATAGAGAACCATCTATGTCGTTTAATTAACATTTTATCAAGTTCCAGGGTTTGTTTAGGTAATTATGCGCATGCGTATAGTTTTCTTGACTTCAAGGGGTATTAGATTGAATGGTTATTCTGGATTCCCCACTCAATTGATTAATTTAAAACTCATGGGATCCTTTCTATGTATGTCTGCTATTAAGGGTTATTGTTGTTGCATAATTTTAACTCATATGCATCATTTAAATTAAAATAAATGTAGTCCATATCGTAAAGGTGTAAATAAAACACCCCTTCAGGCGAAATGGAGTGTTCCATATTATCGTTTCGCGTTGTCTTCCTCCCGGAAGTAACTTCCGTAAATTCTGAATCAAAATACAATACATGTCGAGAAAAATTAATCTGCTCTTTGATTTGTTATAGCTTCTAAATTTTGACTGTTAAAGTGAATACTGTCAATTGTGATACTAGTGTCTGCTTTTACTAATGCCCAAAAAAGGGAGATAATCATTGCAATTCCTGTAAATACTGTATACAAATAATGTTATAAATATTCAAAGACCCAGTTTATATATTTACAATACTTATTTTAAAAGTCCCTACTATATATGGCACTAGTAAAATCAATGCAAATATTAACAGTGTATATAATGATGCTTTTCTATGTAGAAAAAAGAAAGAGCTTGAAACTGAACATGAGAGATCACAAATAGCAGTTCATGATATGAAGATTTTACTGGACAGTCATAAGAAGGAGATACAACAACTTCAGGAATCATTGTCTCGACATCAGGTATATCTACAACATTATTGAACAACAATCACATTTATTTCTTGTCTGAAATATATATACAGAATGTAAACAAGTCTATCCTATATGTTTTGTGACATGATACAGATAAAATTAGATGTTACATTTGATACAAATGAGTAGGACAAGCAAAGTCTAAATTTAATCCTCAAAATAAGACTTGAGTAAAATAATATCGAAATACTACTGTCTTTAGAAAAACATTGAGGTATACACGATAAAGAAACTAATGACCGATTTTCCCTCTGAATCGTGAAATGATTTCTGACATTAATTACTGGTGTTGGATCACATAAATTATGTTGTTCTCTTATAAAAGCCTATCTCCCTAGCCTCCAAAATAGAAGAACTGTTTAAATTTAGGTATATATAGTATTTCAATGTTATTATAAAAGAACAATGTTTCCAATTTTCATGCCTCTTCTCTTAGGAAAATGTGTCTAGAACACAGCTAGAGAAGGCTGGTGTAGAAGATAAACTTTACAGACTGGAGGAATCATCTACAGTACAGATACAGGAACTGAAGAAAACAATTGCTGACCTGAAAAGTGCTAATGAGGGGGAAAAACTCTACCTGAAAGATAATCTCTCACAGGTAAACTATTGCTGACATGAAAAGTGCTAATGAGGGGGGAAAATTCTACCTGAAAGATAATCTCTCACAGATAAACTATTGTTGACATGAAAAGTGGTAATGAGGGGGAAAAATTCTACCTGAAAGATAATCTCTCACAGGTAATAAGCATAATGCATGTTAAAGGCTTAAATAGGTCAAATATATATTAACATTAGAGAAAATAAATAATAGTATTTTGCAAAGTAGGATTTTTACGATATTACTACAGATGTGATATAGAAAGTTTAGAGGAATTAAGATTTGAGTCTTGCAAAGTTTGAAAAAATTATCCAAATGTATCACATACAGTAAGTATGAAATATTCATATGTTATAAAAAGATATATTAATTATAAAAAAAGAGTTTTACATTGTTTTTGCAGACTCAGTCACAGATCCAGTCGTTACAATCCAGTCTTTCCTCAGCTGTCACCTCCAGGGACAAACTTCAGATAGAATGCAGACTGCTTCAGAGGACGGTGGAGGAAACTAGAGAGCAACTTCATGATACATCAACGTCAAGGAAAGTGGCTGAACAGAGAGCTGATACCCTGGAAGGTCAACTACATGACAGCAGAAAAGACAGAGTAATTATGTTTAAAACATTGAAATATCAACTAATGTTTTGTTTAAATTAAAAATAAAGTAGGAGTTATTCTGTAATATGTTAACAGGGTAATTATGTTTAAAACATTGAAAAATCAATGTAGTAAAAAGGAACATCAAATAAGGGTTATTTAATAATATTATTCTGGGAAGACTATTTGTAAGTACTATAATCACCTCAAATATAAAATTGGAAACACATCTCAAAAAATACATTCATCCATTAAGTTTTTAATTAGTGTCCTTTTCAACCAATGACTTTTCACTCGGAGTGAAAGAGGTCTTTTGATTCACACGTAAAAAAAAATGTATTTTACTATTGCAGATTATCAATTTCTTTCATGAATGATGTTGATATTTTTTTTTTTTTATTGAAAAACAGTCATTCTTTATGAAGTCTAAAATTAGGTTCTTTCAAATGTTAGCTTTATTTTACTGACAATTGATAAATAGATGAAATACTTTATGAGGCTTAAACCATTAGAATTTGTTTGAACATCATTACCTTTTCCTATATGTGCTATGTTCATTTGAAAGATGATGTTTGGTTTGTCATTTTGATAAATTTGTTTCAACATATTTTATGCCAGTTCCTGACAGAAGAAAAACTAAATCAGTCACTGTCAACAGTCAGTAGACTTGAGAGGGAACAAAAGTTAGATAAAGAAAAGTTAAAGGCTGCCATAGAAGCTAGTCAGGAGTATGAGGCTACAGCCTATGGTCAGGAATCTAATGCCAGAGCTAAACAAGAAAAGGTTGATGTACTACAGGTATGCAGTAAGGTCCACTGATCGTCATATAGAGTACATGACTGGTCTATTTTGGCATTGAAAATAACTGCTAATATGCTATATTGCAACAAATGAGCTTTTAAGGATTTATTATTATTCATGGAATACACATTGTACTGTTTAAAAGAGCAGATGTGGAATGAGTGCCAATGAGACAACTCTCCATCCAAGTCACAAGTTATATAAGAAAAAAAGCGAACATTCAGATCCGTAGGCCAAAATAAGGCCATCAATGTTGAGCTCTTGCTTACACTGAACAGCAAGCTATAAAGGCACCAAAATGACTATAAAACAGGAAAACCAGCGGGTTAATCTATATAAGAAACAAGAAACACATGTGAACTACACCAACAAACAACCACTGAACAATTGATGTCATGGTATACATAATATGGGTTTTACCACAAATTTAGATGTTGAATGAAGCAATATAGGCTTCTACGTCTCTTGTGGGGAGAGTTTTCTCATTGGCAATCATACCACATCTTCTATTTTAAATTATAAGCAGATTTAAAAATCCATGAAATAATGCAAGAACTTTCCAGAAATAGCCCAAGACTAGTTAAATTTAATTTCTGATTGAGAGTACATATGTATGATGTCCTTATGACATTACCTCTCTCTATTTTCAGAATGAGGTTGGCAAGTTAAAACAGATACTAGAAACTCAAAAGGTTCAGATGAATTCTAAACTTAAGAAATCTGCCAAAGATTTGTCACAACAGATGTAAGTACAGATAGGCAATATTGGAAAGATGTACTGTATAGATACCAGAATATATTATAGGAATTACAAATCTTCAATGTGTTTGACTGTAAAACGAGGAGTATACAAGTTATATTTAGATACCAGAATATATTATAGAAATTACAAATCTTCTTTGTGATTGATTGTAAAACGAGGATTATACAAGTAATATCTATGTCCATCCTATTGTACCTGTTCATTTATTTTAGGTAAAATGAATTGACATTTTTAGGTTTAATGTGTATCTATAAATTACCTTTAATTTGCTGTCGCTGTTAGAGGGTTACAATCTTAACCTAGGAGATAAGTATCTCGAAAATAGCAAGTTTTTCTCTAAATGTATTTAAAAATGTTAGAATTGATAGTAATTGAAAACCTACTGTTTTACACAGCTTTCAGATTTCTGATTGAATTTGTGTACCCTGCTCTATATTATAACAAGAGAAAACATTGTGTCTTCATCATTTTACATGTATTAATTTGTGTGTTTTTATTATATCCTATATTATATATGTTTGTACCTTTTTAGGGAGTTGATAGAATCAGACAGGAACAAGGTGTCACAACAGAATACACAGCTGTTTACTGACCTGGAGAAATCTCGTGAGACAGTTCAAATCAAGAACAAGGAAAATCTCAAGGTTGGGATCTTTTATTTTTGATTTGTATTTTCATGAGTTTTGGTAAAGCAAAAATATAGTGAACATAAATTGCCACTAAAATATAAATTTGGGCATCTTTTTTTTATGAAAACATAAACTAAACTGAATAACCATGACATTTGAAAAAACAAATAGTGAGCTAAATGTAAGAGGCTAAACATGAAAAAATTATTTACAACAGTAATGTTGTGTACAGCATACTGTGAAGTATTCATATTTGATCCTATAACAAAGGAACAGCCATGTATTGTTGATGTTGCAGTGACATTCCAAAGTGTTCTTCAGCATAATATTGATGTTTTATTGATTGTAATATGTTAGTAAGTTAATGGAGTTTAATTTGATTGATTCATTTTAAAGCCTTATTATTACTGCATATGTTATTATTTATTTCCAGTTACAAGAAGATATGCTACAGCTACAAGCCTTATTAACTGTATTTGTTATTATTTATTTCCAGTTACAAGAAGATATGTTACAGCTACAAGAACAAGTGAAGGAATTGTCCTTTAAATTAAAACATTCAGATGAGGCAAGAAAAACAGAAGAAGAACTCCAATCTAAATTACAAAAGAAGTAAGTCATTGTTTATTACCTCCTCATGACTTTCTTGCCTTGTCTTCATATTATATGGTTTTCATGTAATGTTCAGGCGCAATTAGTTTTTTCTTTGTTAAGTTCTTTATTCACTGTACCTACTATGTGTATTCCAAAGGTTTGCCCTTTCACAGTACCAATGAGCCAAAGATAGCAGTGGAACTATAGTATTCCTATCAAACAATCCAAGGGATTGACTTGTGTATTGAGAAAAGGTAGATCAGATCTTGATCACCTATTTATAACAAACACTTAAAAAAAGTTTATTTGGCCTTTGAGTCCTTGTCTGGTAAATCCAGAAAAGAGCTTTTTAAAAGAAGCATAGTTACTTTATTGTCATTTAAATTGTTTTAATGTGATATATTTTGTGTTATTTAGATTGGACGATCAGGAAGATGAACTAAAACGAGTGAGGAACTTCCTGACTAAGAAAGCTGAGGAGTCTGGAGAGGCAGAGAAGTCAGCATGGTAATATTTATAGTATAATTCATTTAACATGTTGAACCTCCTTAAATATCATCATGAATGCTGTACTCAAATAGATTAGATGAGCATTAAAGAAAAAAATGCCAAATTATTTTGTAGTATTTAAGCTATTAAAGGAAATATTTATTTATATCCTGCTTTTGAGTTATTTCTCATAATTTGATTGGCTGATATTGTCGTAATAAATGAGGGTCTGGATGAGGGGGTCTGTTATTCTGTAAACATTTGATTTTCACCCCTTTTTTCTCTAATCTTTAAACAATTAACCTCTTTTTTCTCTAATCTTCCAAAAATTAACCCTTTTTTTCTCTAATCTTCTATTTTTTGGCCCATTATTCTCTAATCTTCATTTTTTAAGGGCATTATTCTTTAATCATTTAACCCCATCCAAACCCTCATAAATTTCAGTACAATTTTTTATTTCGTCTATTAGAATTATCTCCCTTATACCATTGAACTAAAAAAAAATATATATTTGGTTTTTAATGTCCTAATAATTGAATTTGTATATAATAATATGTAATATAATTAAATCAGGATAAATTCATTACACAGTGTGCAATTGTCCTAATACGCAATTTATCTGGTCAATAAAATTCATATCGGGTTTGGCTTTATTAACCCAATAAAAAATCTCATATAAGGACAAATTGCACACTGTAACTAATGATATGCATGTTTGAAAACTGACATCTTTTAAAGAGTTTGACTTAATTGTACATTTGACATTTCAGGCATGACATGAACAAGATGATACATGAGATGAGTCAACAGATGTCAATGCATTTAGAGTCACAAAAGACCAGTGACAGTAAAGATCAGGACGCAAAGGTGGCACAGCGGTACAAAAAACATATCCATGACCTGAACACAGAGCTACAGACTGAAAGAGCTCTACACAAGATCACAGCCTCTTCATTGCAGAGTTTAGAGGAGGACTGTGTGAGGCTCAGACAACAGTGCCAGGCAATGAGGAAACGCAATAATTCAGCTTCAGACAAGTAAATGTCATCAATTATCTTTTACTCAATTTTTCAAGATCTTATGTTTTTTGAATCTATATGATGATTTTTTCTTCACAGTAAATTTTGAATTCAGATCGATAAAAAAAGGCAACAGTAGTATACCGATGTTCAAAACTCATAAATCGATAGACAAAAAAAAATCCGGGTCATAAACCAAAACCGAGGGAAACGCATTAAATACAAGAAAATGACGACACAACATAAAAATGTAACATGCACACACAGAAACGAACTAATCAGATTCATATAATTTTTTTTTATAAAAGTTAGAAATCAGTTATATTTGATGGAACTTTTTGGAGATGTTCATGCTACATGAATACAATCTGTAATATAATATTTGGTTGAATTTACGAGCATTTCTCACCTCTTGTTTTTCTAGACGATACAAATCCAGAATGGAAGCCATTAATGAAATCATTGCCCGATCACAGACACAAGCACAGGCCATGTTGGCTTCAGGGAATTACCTAGACGAGTCATTAAAGAGTCTGGCTAGCCCCCGAGTTACCTTGGAGACTTCACCAGACAATTCTGTATGTAGTGACATGTCCTTCAACAGCACCATTGCAATAAACAGTGAATCATCACCACCCAATCCTACTATGAAATCAACGCCCAGGAAAACTTAAATCTTAAATGTATCATGCAAAAATTACAGCATTACCTGTGCTAGTTTTGTCAGTGAAGATCAGGTTTTTCATTTACATTAAGTGCCAAAAATTACTTAACCTATTATTTTTCATGCATGGTGGAAAGTTTATATAAGAAAGAAGAGAAATTGGAGAAAAAAAACATCCGTTTATGATTATGTTAAATTCACTGATTACTTTAGCAAAGTATGCATTTAAAGAGAACATTTTTCATTTAGATACTAAATCATACATTTGAATACATTACTAATTGGTGCAGATCTGTTTTAATATGGTACATGTCAATATTTTTCATTATTTCAGTAATCATGTTGTCTGTAAGTTTAGAAGATATATATTCATCTCTCCGTCACAAGAAATCATGTCTGTTAAATTTGTTTTCACAATAGATATTGTCTGTGATCAGTTTATAATTACATGACATTGGTGGTCCATGTCAAATATAGGAAGCATTTCACCCTAATTACAATAGTGTACAACTGTGTTCTCTCTCATGTGAATAAGACAGGTTGAGAGATACTTCATCTACTCAGTTTGCTTACTTATAACTTAAGACTATATTTCTCAATGGTAATGAAATTTTTGTGTGTAGTAGAGTGGTAACATAGGGACCGTTAGTTGTCTTCTGTTGTCTGTTATTGTCTGTTTTATGATTACATTGTATCCCTATGTGTCCCTCTGACTACTCAACAGAAATAAATCAAACTTGCAATAGTCCTCTACACTATAACGTGAAGTTATTTTTTTCACTGTATGGAATTGTTGGCTGATTGATCCAAGGTTTTCAAAATGTTGTACACTCAGAACTTGCAATAATCATCTACAAAATAGAGTGAAGTTGAGCAAAGTTTGTGTGATTTGTTTAACTGGGTTAAATTGTTGGGTGACTGAACCAAGGTTGTCAAATGCTTATTTTTTGTACAAAAAGATGAATAGCTCTGCAAAAGTCGTCCTCCATTAAAAACATAGGTCATTTGAATATAGCAGTTTTTCTAAATTATGAATTGTGCTATAACTTGGGGTGAAGTGCTTCTGTTCTTACACTGTGATTTTACAAAGAATGTGATATGATTTATTTATTCACTATTTTATCTATTTTTATCTGCATATTTATTATTTATTTAGCTGTTTAAGCATTTACTCATATTTTTTGTCTTTTCTTTTACTCATTGTTTTTAGATATGTATACATATACGCACATGCAAATTACTCTCCATTGAAAAAAGGGAAAAGATGTAATAAATGTAATATTTACATCTGGCAATGCTTTTATTGAAAGTTTAAACACAACAGTAAAGCTTAGATATAGACAGTCCTGACAATACAATCAGGAGTTACCAAAAATAGAGTTTATTTATCTGTGATAGGAAAACAAAATCATTTTTTATATTTTGAAAATTTTCCTTATGTATTCTGTTATTTATTAAGTCTACTTACAAATGAGTGGTATAACTTGTAATCAGTAGGATAGGTGCCATATATTTATTTGACAATCTATATACCCTAATCAAAATATAACTCCCAATAATAATATATGTATATCAGTATTTATCTCAATACAATACCTCAGTAATAATAGACTAATTAGCAAATGAGCCGAGCCACATAAAAATCAGAATTATGCCAAAACATACTTTCTGTTTAATTCAGAAGAAAAAACATTTCTCAAATTAAGTCATTTTTTAACAATTTACAATTCGTAATCAGATAATATATTTGATTGAGTAAATTTGGCTACAATTAAAAAAAAAATCCTTTCAATTAAGATGTACTTATAATTGTAACAAAGAAATCATTATAGTAATAAATTATAGCAGAGAAATCATAATTGTAATGAATTCAGTATAAATGCACAACTTATATTTGCTGAGTCTGAATACAGGACTTACAAGATAATATATCGGTTGTGGTATAATTCAATGAAGTATAATACAGATTTGTTATTATTGTTTGATTGATACTGAGATCTACTTGAACAAACAGAATGTTCCTCAAAGTCTGAATACAGGACTTACTACAAGATAATATACCAATTGTGGTATAATTCAATGAAGTGCAATACAGATTTCTTAATTGTTTGATTGATACTGAGATCTACTTGAACAAACAGAATGTTCCTCGTCATACTGGAGTCAGGTAAATTTTATACAAAATGAATAACTTATATTTTTTATAATTAGGATTTCTATGTGGTGGAGCTCAGATAAAAAAGGGTAGAATATATGCATGTAGGTAGGATAGATATAAATTGTAATGATTAGCTAGTTTTTTGGATGGAAATCATATTTAAAAAGTTTTTAAGATACTGCACAATGCAATCTGATATTGTTTAGGCAAACAAAAATCTGCATACTTATTAATTGAATTTCTCTGTTTTTTTTGCAATAAATGTAACTGATAGTAGTGTGAAATGAGTCAGAATTACCAAGACTTATCTCAGTAAAAAGTAGCTGTTTTTCTGCACTACACACACATCTGTTGTACTATTCTTCTATAGTCGCTAGCTTGATGCATAATTCTTTCTGTATTGCTAGCACTTTTTATTTTAGAGAAGAAACCCATGAAAACAAACATGCTTTGCATCTTGCCATTTTCTTAGTCTGTCTCACAAAATTGTAGAAACATATTGAATCTGATGGTCATTTGTAATATACCATTAGGTGCTTTCACTTACATCCACAAAAGGCATTATCACTTCATCACTAGATTGTCAAAAAATTAATGTTCAGCTTTAAATTGTATTATTCAGTGCATTTTTTGTGGGTTTCCTTAATTTGACTCGAGCTGCAATAGAAAAAAGATGATGTGTTCATATTTTTTACAGGCCTTCTTATTAACATGTTTTATTATGAATCAGTAAAAATAGCCAAAAATAAATTACAATAGAGGCTAATTATCTGTTTAATAACCTTACTTGTTATAAGTGGTCAATTCTGTTTTCATTGTTATTGAAGATATTTAATCAAAAAGTGAAATAAAAATTGTTGATACATTTTGATACAGGTAATATTTCTATGCATTTAACCATCAACTTAATACATAAACAATTATTTCTAATCTAAACTGTTATCACTTTTCTTGATAGCTTCATTTGTATGCAAAACATGAGTGCCACATGCAATAAAGTATGATAGCAGATGTTTTGCAGGTTTATTTCGTTCTACTTGAACTATTTCCAATCATTAAACTGTAACAGTAATCTTTTATTTATTCTTTTCATAAATGCATTATTATTTCATAGATTTCACCTTTGTCTTGAGAAAATAAAATAATAATTAACCAGAAATCTTTACAAAAAAGTAATGTTCAAAGTGAACTATTTTTGTCCATATTCATTTCAAGTATTTAAATGTTCATCATGAGATATTTATTTAAATTAATCTGAATGAGTATTGTATAAAACACTTGAATTTTACCTAAAATAGCAAGAATACTCTTAATTTTATGTGCAATTTGTAATAAAAAAAAAGGGGGTAAAAAGATTTTTTATTTTTTTTATTTTTTCATAGTTTTCGTTTGTTATTCCTCACATGATATTTTCAATCAGGTTGACCATAGCCTGAATACTTATATGAATAAAGGGTTTTACGTGAGCTAAAAAGGAACAACAAATAGTTTTCTTTACAGCTTTTACATTAATGCTAGCAAGACAAATCTTTGTTTGGCTTGCTTGCTTTGCTTGTATCAATGTTTGCTCAAGCATGGCAATAAAGATAGACGGGGCTTCAGCTTGTATACATCATACTTAAATTTTATTGGGCTTTATGTTTGAGGTTCAGGACACTACATTTTAAAACTTCACAGGATGACAAATATAATGTATCAAATGTTCTTGCTTTGTATGTTTTCAAGACAAAATATTCATCTCAAACACACACTTACATAAGAAGGTGCACTCGATTTGTATCCCTTTTATTAGAAAATCGAGTGCACCTTCTTATGTTAGGGTGTTTGGGATGAATATTTTGTCTTGAAAACGTACTAAGCAAGAATATTTGATACATCATCTCGCTTCAGATTCTATCATTTTTATAAAGGAAAACTACAGGTTGACTTTATAACATAAAATATTCACAGTACTAAAAGATGAAATATATGGGTCAAATGAAATACCTATGTAATGAATCACAAAATCAGAGTAGGTGTGTTTGAATAGCTGTTTTGTTTTACTTAATGTACTTGACGACAGTCTTTTAAGTTGAATGATGAAAATGCATATCTTTTTGGCTTTCATTTGTACAATTGCGCTTTATATTTGTCATCCTGTGATGTTTTTTTTTTAAATTTAGTGTCCTTAACCTCAAACATAACGTCCAATAAAATTTATGTTTGATGTATACAAGCTGAAGCCCTGCCTTTCTTAATTTCCATGCTTGAGCAAACATTGATACAAGCAAAGCAAGCAAGCCAAACAAAGATTTGTCTTGCTAGCATTAATGTAAAAGCTGTAACTGTATTCATCGTAATTGGCTATAGAGATCCATGGGCGAAGGTTTGCCTTAATTTTTGAACAGATTTACCATAGTTCTAATCAATTCAAAATAAAAGTGGATATGATTTTTATGTGTTTGTAGAAGAACTTAAAACTGTGTCCTACAATTTCTGTTGACATCCATAATTTCAATTTTTTTCATGTTGACATATTACTGTCTTATACATGCTACACTAGGCCATAAGATGGTAATACTGATATTATTTCTAACTATTGATATAAAACACACAACCACTTAATCATTAGCTTTCATGGTAAATAAAGAATATGCAACAGCAATAAAAATCAAACAATGATCTTCCATGCCAAAAGTACTTTTGTGTTGTTAAGAGTAATCTATTAGTTATTTTTAATGTCATACATGAAGTATGTTGTGTGTTTACTAAATGTAGAATATGCACAATGAGGAGACAGAATATTTTACAATTGAAGGTAAAAATGAATCAGTATCACCCTACAACTATGCTTTATACCATGAACATTTTTTTATACCCAATTTTACTGAATTTTCAAAAATCTGTATTTTCCGCAATAACTTTTTTTTTTCATATGTGACTTCATTCAGTTGATAATTTTTCTTTGTTTTGAAGTTATTGTCCCATGGTAAAATTCTGTAAATACCTGGTATAGATCGTCATCATTTGCAAAACTGGTAATCTTCAATGATTGAATGGATAATTATCTCCCTTACTCTGCATTGATAAGTGTTTGTTTGCAATATTATTTCGATGCAAGACATAACTTAATTACAGGTGTTAAATTGAATCTTTGGCCTTTAATATATATAAAACTACATATTTAATTGGTAGTATCATGTCTCCAACATTTCATATCTAAAGGTTTACTACTTTTAGAAAAGGCAATTCACAGATCCAGAGCAGTTTCAATAGTTATTTTGACTGTTATAGTCAATCCAGATGTGAAGATGTTGTGATTTGTATCCGTCCATAGTTTATGTTATCACTCATTAAATATATTTACACTACTTATGTTTATTATGATATTTTTAATAAAGTATTAACAATTTAAAAAATAGTTGTTTATGTGTTTTATAAGTGAAAGTTAGAAAAATATAAGTGTCTGAAAAACCTTCATCACAGTCACCTTATTAAATCACCTACTCAACAACTAGATTCAGAAGAGTCTGCGGGTGATTTGTTGTAAATGAAAATATGTAGCTATCCAAGATCAGTATGAACTCTAAATTCATTATAATTTATGGATTACCAATTTGCCTGGATTTCATTGGTACGGATGAATCACAAATGTTCAACTAAGTAAAATTAATCACTTTAACCCACGAAAATAAATCAATCCACATGTACATTAACTGCTAATATCTACAAAATACCAAAAGACAAGAATGTAAGCAACTTAATTTAATTCACAATACATCCTTCACGTTTAACACAAAAAGCACACCAGGCCTCAGGGTCATAAAACATTCGAGCATGATTTTTGTACTCGGACTCGAAAATCAACCAATCAAATTGCTGGATTTCATGTTTCGAGCATGATTTTTGTGCTCCGAGCACTGAGCAAAGTTTTATGCCTTCAAGGCCAGGCCTCACGGTCATAAAACTTTCGAGCATGTTTTTTGTACTCGTACTCAAATATCAACCAATCAAATTGCTGGATTTCATGTTTCGAGCATGATTTTTGTGCTCCGAGCAAAGTTTTATGCCTTCAAGGCCAGAAAGTAGTACACATTTAACACAAAATAGGTCCTATGCATGGGTGTAACTTTCAAAATATGTAGAATATTTAGGTCATTTGGGTATCCAAATGAAAGCCAATTGATTGATGATCTTTTAGATATGACAGCTGTTATCTAAAATGTAGTTTCTATGTATGTTTCATTTAAGGAATAACTGTTGCAGGTTATTTTAAAGTGTGCATCACATTTTTTATGTTATTTGATTTCGAATAGACAGAAAAAATGTTAATGATCCCTATAATTTAATTCTGAATTCTGTTTTAAACGGGAGTTATTTATAAATAAACATTTATGACATCACGGTCACATAACAAAACTATGTCTATGAGCTGATAAACAAATCAACATCAGCCAATCAAAAGATGCATTACATCCAAAATTAAATACTGATATTTTGTTTTTTTGTTGCACTTCAGTGTTCTGTTGTTTGTTGTCATCCTTTTATATTTGATGTATATCCCTAGGTTATAATTGTAACTAAGTGGTTTTCTCATCCTTTTATATTTGATGTATATCCCTAGGTTATAATTGTAACTAAGTTGTTTTCTCATCCTTTTATATTTGATGTATATCCCTAGGTTATAATTTTAACTAAGTTGTTTTCTCATCCTTTTATATTTGATGTATATCCCTAGGTTATAATTTTAACTAAGTTGTTTTCTCATCCTTTTATATTTGATGTATATCCCTAGGTTATAATTGTAACTAAGTTGTTTTCTCATCCTTTTATATTTGATGTATATCCCTAGGTTATAATTGTAACTAAGTTGTTTTCTCTCAGTCATCCTTTTATATTTGATGTATATCCCTAGGTTATAATTGTAACTAAGTGGTTTTCTCTCAATCGATTTAAGACTTTTTAACAGCGGTAAGCAAATGTTGCCCTTATGTGACATCATTTTGAATAATACAAAAAAAGAAGTTCTGGGAACTAGTTCTCTCATATGTCATTAAAGTTAGGTTGATTTTTTCAGTACAAGACACCATACAGTTAAATTAACTTGAGTTCTCCCGAGTCCCATTTAGTCAACCAAGCCAGGACTATGACAGTTCTTGTCCATTCGTTTAAGATGTGTTTTGTTATTTGATTTTGCCATGTGATTATGGACTTTCCAATTAGATTTTCCTCTCAGTTCAGTATTTTTGCGATTTTACATTTTATTATCAAAATCATATTTTACTAAATTGTACTGTATATGCATGGAATATTTGCCACTGGATGATATTAATATAAAAATTTATGACTTGCTGCACTTACCGTGACAATGAAAAAAAGACGTATGACAAAACATTTTTTAATTCAAAACTCAAAACCAAAGTGCAAAAAATACCAATATTCAGTAACTCACTTCAGTAACTCACTAACTATAATCTTAACTTAAAGGGTAACATACTGATTGCTTTGAATTAGAATAAGGGTACTATTATTAAGTAATGAGAACTACACTATGTTTTATTCAAGAGTAGATATATTGCTAATCTTTTATATATTGCAATAAAATTTAAAAATTAAAAAAAAAAATACATGATTCAAGGATAGTTGTGAGAGTGTAATTTCCAAATTTGAAAAACTAAAATATAAAAATAAAGAGTTTTCAAATTAGCAATTATCTAATTAAGTTTGCAGTGCATTTCAAATACAGCGAAACCACTGTAGCTCAAAGTTGGCTAAATTAATTTTAAATTTAAAAAAAAAATGGAAGTTAATAATAAAAGGTCTCATAAAAAACTAGTCTAAAATGTTCATTTTTGAACCAAAAATAGGTAAAATATGTCATCAAAACCAACGAACTTTACTGCTACTATCACATTGATAAACAAAGGTTCACTTAAGATGATCCAAATTTCAACTTTCTCATATGTGATTAAACAAAGTCACATTTAGTACTTCAATGGGTCTATATCCAAACCTTTTATGCCTTCCAAAACAAGTACAAGAAGTACATTATAGGCTCTAAAGTAACCAATTTTACCCCTTTGTGGACCTTCTTTATAAAGTACATTGTCACAGACAAATGCATATGACATTGATCAACAATTGTGAAAACTACAAAATCAGTAAATAACAATTACAAAATATAAAATACATAATGTAAAAAACAACAAACATCACACATTAACATAATCATTAACAAGAGGCTAACCCACCAATCCACATTGGGATTTCAGACATTTTGTAATACTTATATCGTTACCAATCTTATTTCACTCATAATAGCACAAAAATATATTTGTGATACTAAATATAATTAAATTGTTCTCTCAATAAAACAAATAACACTTTTTCTAAATCAATTGTCATTCATTATCAATTATTAATTGAACCACTATTAACTTCATACATGGAAAATGTGTCACTTTTGTGTTAATAATTACCTCCCCTGAAAGTTGTGGGTATGCCCTTAAAGCCTGCCATCATTGTCGCCAAACTTTTAACTCAAATGTCTTTCATAAATATCTGATATTATCTATAAACATACATAGCAAATAAATATTTCAGTTTTCAGACAATGTCAAAAATCAGAAAAATAACTGTATCAGTCCTTCTCAAGGTAGCAGAAATCACACATATAAGTTATATAGAAGTACATCGTAGGATACAAACTTCGAAAGGAAATATGTTTAAGACAATTCAGGATAACTATTAAACTGGTCTTGTAAATTTGTCTTATTTATGTGCTCATAATTATGTCATAAGCAAATCTATGATTTTGGAAATTGAAATTAATCTTTTTATATGTCCATTTCTCTAAAAAAAAACAAAAGTAATTGATAACAACATTTATCCATTATAGAAAGCCAAAAAAATTTTTAATAATGAAAATGATTTTCATCTTGCTTTACAGCCCTCTTACATGCAACCCAATTGTAACAATGATGATTTACAATCCAAACAAAATAAGTATTTATCATTCCAATTAATTAGATTTGTTATTTCAGTGAATTATCAAAAGTTTTTGTTAATGAAATCATCAGATTGATTTGTCTCAAAACATCAAGCTACACCCAAATACAAAATAAATAGGTGGAAGAGCTAAAACACAATATACATTTATAAAAGGTCAGGTATTATAATACATAAAAGCAAAACAAAATTTGAACTAGCTACATTATATCATCAACTGTGCTAACAATAATTTCAGCCCATTTTATTGTTTCTATAGCATCTTCATGACTGTACAAATCTGATGGTGTATTGGGATAAAACACAGGTCTTGGATATCTCAGTTTAGAGTAGTCCCCAATACAACTCTCTAAGTCCTCAGCAGCTTGCTTCAGTGTTGGATTTTTCAAACAAACTGATGTTATCAAGGAATGGTATTTGCTGACTTGCTTAGCATCTTCACAAACTTGGATGGCTTTCAAAGCTTTTTCTGCTGCCTAGAATTTGAAGCAATAGTAATTAATAATGAGTTAATTCATACTTGAATTAATCAAACAGATTCAGTCATCTCTGCAAAAGGGACATGCAAATACAAATATTTTTATTGACACAAACAATACATATAACTATAATAATTGATATGGTAGAACGAAAGGTTATATGATAACATATCATGCTATAATGAAAAGTTACAAATTGATGTATCATATACAAGTTCAATATTTCTTATATTTAGACCCTCTGATATGAAAGAGGAAGACAGTCTAAGAATAATGCTAAGATATTGTTAACCAATAGAGATATTTTTTCATCAACGGTAATGTTACGCTGTATTTGAAATATAAGATTTATTTTATTTTCTAATATCTTGAATCAGAAAATTAACTCCTAAAATGTTTTTATAGACCCTTTCTTACAATGCAATTTCAGAAATTAAATATTCAATATATACTAGTCAACAAAAGAAACGATAAAATACTTTTTTTAAAATTAAAGATAAAGTTTTCCATTCATTGGACCAATATTGAAGTTAGCAGTACTTAATCATTAAGGAAATATAAATCTGTTTAAAAATATTTTTTTTGCTTTTGTAATGTTTTTTCGCGATTTTTTTTATATTTTTTACAAAATTTACATAAAACAACAATTTTGAAAACAGAAGTTCCAACTAATGATGCCAACCTCTCATTTAAAGGTAAAGACAGCGTTTACCATCAATTTGTTTTTCAAAATCATAGTTTCTTTGTTTATTTGTTGAAGCAAAGTTCGGCCCCACAAGAAATCGTTAAAATGTTAACAAATTATCAACTGATTTACCATAGACAGTATGTTTAAAAAGATATTCAAAAAGCGGTAACAATCTTAAAACTATTTTTAAAGGTTTTTAATTTATTGTGGTTGTTTTCATATCTAAAGCATTGATTTGATACGAAAATAAAAAAATTTTTTTTTGCATTTCTTGAGATTTCAAAAAACACTTTTTTCCCAAACATTTGAAAAAAACAATATTTCAATCCATTAGTTACAACATGAACATAACTTGATTAGCATATTGAATATTTTTAAACAAATTTGAAATTTTATTTAGTACTTAGAAAATTATGTGTCTATTTTTTATTCAACTTTCCGCAAAACTAATTTGCACCTTATGGTCGTTTACACGGAATTTAGATACTTTCCAACAAGTTTTGATTTTCATTATCACATGTGCATACATTGCAAATGAAAGCTTTTGAAAATAGTGTAACTCATTTTGTTTTTTATTTAATACTTTTTGATAAATTCGATTTCAAATCGTGTATCGTTTCTTTTGTTGACTAGTATATAATTGGCTATCTCACAAGTTGGTGTTTTTGGCATATTCATTATCTCTGTAAAATAAAAAAAAAGATTCATACAAATAAGGAAATGTAGCTTAACAATAATTAGGTAACTCACAAGCCGAAATATTTGAAAGCCAAGGATGTATATATGAATAAGAATACAGCAATATTTACCTGCTGGCTGATCACACACACCCAGTTATATGATTGTTCTGTTGCTGTGGTTAGAAATGATCTAGCAGCAGATATATCGTTCTTTGCCTGTTTTAACCAGATCCTTCCCATTTGAGGTTGTGGATCTGGATGGTATTCTGTATGACTATAATGTGTATGACTATAATGTGTATGATTTCTTCTTCTACCTCTATGCCTGTGTCGTACCCTATCAGCATATCCATTTGCATCAAATGTATAGCACTCCTCTCTGGAATTATGTGGTGTCCGTCTGGCCCTATGCACATGTTCATTCCAACTATCATTATATGTCTGCCAATTCCCGCCACAAGAATTGCCTCTTCTTTCCCTGTATTGTGGAATACTGGAAACATCTATCTCACCAGACCTCAGACGATTGGCAAAGTCAATGATATGCTTTGTTATCTCACAACAAAACTCAGAGTTGTCATTCTTATCAGGATGCCATTGAAGTAATAATCGTTTGTAGATTTTTTTGAACTTGTCAAGTCCCAATCTCCATGCATCAACAAGTGTTTCCTCGATCTGTTGTTTGATTTTATCTGTGTTACCAATATTGCACCCAGCATGTAGATGTGTATGACGTTCTAATCCCATTTCTTGGTTCTTTTTTCTGTCTATTTGAAAAAGTAGGAATGAATGAACATCTTCAGTTTGTTCTTCTCCAACATCAACTTTATACAATGGGAACTGACCTTCAGTTACTTGTTTTATAATTTTAACATAAATGTATATTCTAGCTTTGTTCTGACCATCCTCATCCTCATCTATATTGTCAAAAATTTGATATACAGCATAATCCCCAGGTAAAAATTTAACCAAGTCCTGTACTAATGAATCAAGACAATCAAGAGGAACATGGGTACCAGGTGATGGAACCCATGATGTATTTCCAGGCTTGAAGTCCAAAGGAACAGCTTTTAATTCATCCAAGGTTTTTTCCATTTCTTCAAAATTATTACTGTATTGCAACATTACATTTTGCAATTTGGCTGCATCTACTTCATACATGCATAACCTTACAATAACTGCTGCAAACCGATTGAGGTTTTTTATCAGCCATTGACTCATATCTAAATTAGTTTTTTTCACATAAATAATGTTTTCTTCTCTTTTGTGGTAAAATGTAATCGACTCTGTACTTGTTGTTATTTGTTGATTTCTATAAACTAACACTGTTTGGACTTCTTGGAGGGCAATAATTCTAATTGATCTTATGTTTGAGGATATTTTTTCGAAAGTACTGTCTTCAATTTTTTTAATCCTCTCTTTATTTTTCTTTGTTTTCACTAGCCTCTTAATAGCATAAATGAATATTTCGCTGGCGAGAAAAGCCTCTAATGTGCCAGCAACTTCCCATGGAATTCTGTTCCGATCTGTAAGGAGTTCTTCCTTGACAACTGTACTTAACTTTTGAGGTTGCATTGTATCCGGAAGTATTGAGAAACAATGGTATACATTATATCCTTCATCTTTGAATTGATCCATGCTTTTAAGAAACTTAATATCATTTTGATTTTTTAATCTATATTTCCATGATCTAGGGTAAACAAGTTCCTTGGATGGTAATAGTTTCCCTTCACTGCTTAACAGATAAAACACTGGTTCCTCAACTGTTGGTGTATCTGATAAATCCTGTAACACAGAAAGAACTCCACGAACTGCTGATTCTGTACATTCCAATTCTTTAGGTTTCAGCGTTTTGCTGCCAACTTCCGCCTTGATGCTTGCTAGAACTCTAATGTAATTATCCAGATCTGCATGATCTTTAGCACCAAGTGTCCTAAATAATGTAAAATATTTTCCATAGTTTTCAGATGCTATTAGCAAATATGGTGGTATTTCAGAGTAGGTTTCTCCTTTCAGAATGACATTTTTAACTTTAATGAAAGTTTTGTGGTCAACAATGTGAATGAGTGGAGTTTCTGAAAGCTGTGATTTCATTCTTTCTATTGTTTGCATTGGTAAAGCCTCAATATAATCATAAATTTCGGTCATTAAAACTAAAACTAAATCTTTTTTGTTACTTGGATATCCTTTTTGAAGGGAATGGCAAACATTGTGAACATGTGAAACTATAGTGTTTATCTCAGGCTCTCTTTCGATTAGCAAACCTTCTAAAAGTAGGGGGTTTGTTGTGCTGGCATATGCAGGCAAAATGTTTTGCATAGTCCATGCAAGTCTGGAGTGCTTATGAGTTAGAGATCCACTGAAGGCTACAAGTTTATTTGCTGAAAACTGAGGGCTAATGTCAGAATAATTCCTAGACACTTCAAATGGCTTAATGAATTGAATTTCTCTAATTTGTCTTAAGAAATGCTGGTCATGTGCAAGTCTCTCTTGTGAAAACAAATACCTAATTAGTTCAGCTGACTGACTTTCAGAAAATTCTGCTAGGCCTTGGTTCTGTATGTAGTGAGCAAATTCTAGGAAATGTGCATTTGTCAAGTCCAGTTTCATTCCAGCAAATTCCATAAAATATTTCCATTTCCTGTTTTCAAAAGGACATGGTGGCAATTCAGATGGCTTGCAAAGAACTGAAAACACAGTGTGGTGTGGACTAAAGTAGTCACATGCCTTTTGTAGAGTATCTCCATTTAAGGATGGTATAAATTTCAAATCTCTCAATTCTGACTGCAGATATTTTGTGGTACCGGTAATAAGTTTATCTCTTATAAATTCCAAATGTGGGAGATGAAGATTCCTTGGTAATAGTTCAAAATTTGGTAGAACAAAGATCCTGTAAAACTCCAGCAGTTTGTGTTCATCCGGTCTTATCTGACAAACTTCAAAATGTAGAGCTCTGTATAGATCTACATGAAAGGCATTGTGTTTCAATAGAAGAGTGTTAGAATTATTTCCTTGTTCTGCCAAACCATCAAGAACAATGTTGCTATTATCTGTGTCAACAACTAACACCCTTAATCCTTCAACACTTATAATTTCCCCAAAAATTGATGTAAATATCTTCAGCTGTTTGAGGTTCTCTGTGATATGTGATCGAATGTTACCTACATTTGTAGCTAAGTAGGTAACAAGTTTATTACATTCATCCCGATTCAAATTAGTATTAGTGAAAGCTTTTTTGTGGAATACTAAACACCTAGCAAGTTTCTCTGGTTGTTGTTTGGATGCTACTATTTTACCTACATGTTTTGAAGATTTGTTATATGATGACAAACTTGGTATTGACAGCTTTTTCAGTACTGAAACAATATTCTTGTCATCCACTAACTGCTGATCAAAGCTATTATAATTCACAACTGTATATGCTAAATTGAAAGAAATAAGAACTTCCTCTTTTTGATACCAAAACACTGGGAAAAGACACCAGTTACTAAGCTCTGATATTGAAGGAACAGTCTTCAAAAAAATCCAAAACATTTTCATCCATGCACCATTTGGGAAAGATGACTGACGACTATCCCAAGGCAAAGGCCCATGTTTTTGGTAAAACTGTTCATCTGCTGAATGCAGAAGCTCTGCGCTAAATTTCCCTACATCCAGACTCTTGAAATGTTTCTTGAAATCCAATAAGAGACCAACTAAGCTGTCATGAACAAACTTTGCACTGGATGATGGAAGCAAGTTACAGAATTCCGACATGATAGTTGTACTCGGCATAAAACAAACCAGATCTTCAGAATTGTTTGCCATTAAAGGAAGTCCTTCTAAATCTTTACATTCAATCTTTAACTTCAAACAAAACTGAAGAAAATATGAAAGTCCTGTGATTGTTTGAAATATCGAATCTTTCAGAGGAATATTTACATTACTGATACTGCATTTATCCATTATTCTCGTGTTCCATGATTTAAAAAAGGTTGCTACTGTCTCTGATGCTTCCCTGATATGTTCAGAGGTCAACACATCTGCAACTTTACACTTAAAATCCATTTTATCTTCCATATTAGATGTAATGTTGCTATCAGACAAACTTTCAGCTGGATATGCACTACACATACTTTTCAAAATCCATAGAGGTGTGCATATCAACTTCATTCCTGATTGCACTAAGATCCGTCTTACTACAATTTCCTGCTTTTGAATACCTTGTTTGTTTATCAGTCGGTCATTTTCTTCCTCTAACTGATAAAAAGATTTCAGATTATCAAAACAAGCTTTAAATGTATGACCTTTGGACTCTAAAGGAACCCAGCGTATGTCTTCCTGCTCAAATTCTCCTGGAAGATTGTCTGAAGACATCTCTTGTTTATAATTAGTGTACTTTGGGTAAATTGGAAATATATTCAATGATCGTTCATGTATGTTTTCATAAACAGCATTTACCAGCTCTTTCCAATATGCATCTGTAACATTGCTGTACTCTGGGAAACCAGCAAAGAAACTGTTTAATATAACACATTTGTTGAAAGTATTTAATAAATATGGCAGCATCTCCTTTGCGTATTCTAAGCAGCTTGCATAAGCAAATGCTATATTCTGCTGCAGAAGCAGATTGTTCCATTTGGTTCTATTGTCATCTGCCAAGGTTTCTGAGTTTCCTCCAAATAAACCATTTCTATTTGCATAAACAGAGAAATGACCATTTATATGAATGGGAAGTCCTGTTCTAATAGGTAATGGTAAAAAACAAAAGGCATTGCCATCACAACATTTTTGAATGTATACTTGTGGTAACTCTTCCTGAATATTCATAATTTTAGTACACACTTTCATTGCTGTACCACCTCTTGGTAAGAATCCTAGCTCTCCTTTTGAAAAAGCTGTTAAAACACAATCAGCTACTGCTTCTCCTTTATTAAACCCAAAGGTCTTAACAATCAGCCAGATGTCAGAATTATTTTCATTGTCCTCTACAGTTGCTGTATATCTCACTTCCTTAAGACTAATCTGATTTAGTGTTTTTTCTTTCGACTTGATCATTTTTGATTCTGTTAGCATGCTGGATGAAAACTCTTTGACATTTTCAATGTCTAGATCTGACACAGACAAGCAAACACTAAACGTATCTGACAGCTCAGTGCAGTTTTCTTTAATGTAAGAAATGCTGATCTTTTTAATGTTCGACAGGAACAATAGACTGGTCTTCATTTGTGACTTCATTTTTTCTAATAAAGTGTTCATATCCCTCTCCGAAAATGATTTCGAGCTAATTTCAGACTTTCTTGCCATTTCAAGAGTACGAAGAGGTAGACGAAACCATGTACCCGTATCAGCTTTAACTACATCCTGTAAATACCCTTTGTAGACGTCTTCATACTTTGACCGAAATCTGTCAAGTTTTAATCTCATTCCAGGAGATTCAGGTTGGGCAACATTTAGGTATGAACAATGTGGATCAAATACACAGAATGTTCCACCGTCTGGAGTGTCCTGTCCACGAGTTAAGAAGGAGGGTACATCAGTCAAGTGATAAACAGCATTGAACCCTACTCCAAATTGTCCAGTTTTAGAAGGATCTTCGGATTTACTACCCTCTCCCAAGTTTTGAATACCTGCAATGAAATAAAAAATTAAAGTGATACAAATCATAAACGATCAATTACTGTATGAAAACTATGGATAGTGCACAACATATTTTCCAACAGTCAACCAAAACGTATACTTTTGAAATTATAAAACTTTTTAAGAACATATATCCCTGTTTGTAAAGGAAATCCTTGTAGAGGCAAAAGATAAATAAAGGGATGTAAAGTTTCCTGCTGACAATTATTTCTATATCAAATAACATGTCCATTAAGGATTTTTCTTTCTGTTATCTTTTAAATAATTACTTTTCAATATTCAAGTCACAGCCTCCCTTGTTAAACTCAGTAATATTGTTGTAACTTGTTATGAAGAGGACCAAATACATCACAAGAGTAGCTTCGAGAAGATGTTACTAATTTAAGTTGTAAAACTTGTGTATGATATCCATTTGACATTTTGAACAAAAAATTACTGTAATCCAACCAATTTTCGCGGATACTTTATTTCGTGTTTTACCATTTCTTGACCACTTCGCGGCTATTTAATTTTGAAAAATAAATCGCTCGCGAAAATAAGTTGGTTTACAGTGTGTTAAAACTACATTTATAACTCCTGCATGCATTTGAGCTTTTGAAGTTCTTTGGATTTCTTAATTTTTCTTGTTTAACCCTTTTCAAAAATCTTACCAGTCATTGTCACATCTGATTTATCAGAAAAATCAAAAACATGAAAATGACTTCCCAATTGAAAATTTATCTTTTAGTAATGTTTTGAATTGATATTTTTCAAGACTCTTGACTACCCATTGGTGGACTTCGGCTGTTGTGTGCTCTTTTTTTTACATGTTTGATTGTTGTCTCTTTGACACATTCCCCATTTCCATATCCAATTTTACTATCAAACATTAATTGTTCTGGTAAAATATTGTGTTTAAATATTTTGCCTGATTTTTATACTGTGACATATTTTTTTAATATCAGAACTAAATAATTAGATAATTAAGGATTGGATGTTGATAAAAGTTTCATACTTGGGCATACATAATTGAATTATAAATTTTTACATCCAAATTAAAATTAGTATAATATGTACTTAAGTTTTTGTTTTTCTTTTTTTCTAGATACCTTGTAAGTCTTTTGCTGTAAAACAGGAATTGTTAAATACACACAATGCTGGGCCTTGAACTGGTTCCCACTTCTTATCAAATACATCCTTAGTTCCCAGTTGTCTCTGGTCATATACAAAATGTATTTCTGTTGCTTTGGCGTCATCTGCATTCTGTAACAGTTCATTTAAGACCGATTGGTCTTTAGGGTATGCATCTATAATACCTTTCAGTCTTGTGACTAGTTTCTCCTTCTGTCCAAAAGGTATGGAATCTGAATACCTTGATAGATACAAATGACGTTTTGACATGATTCCAAGATTTCTGATGATTTGCTGTGTTACATCTCCATGGACTATGAAAACATCTTCATCTTCATAGTGAAAATCAGGGTCATCATAACAAACATCACACATTGGACGCAAAATACGCTTCTGGTCAGGGATGAATATTTCTTTCTTTTTCTCCTCTGGCATTCCATTGGGTGGAGCAGGATAATGTGTAGATAGGTTTTTGAGTATATTTATAATACTATGTGTCTCCTGTAATGTTATTTCCTGTAGGACTTTTAACTTAGCCTGCTCTTGCAATTTTCCAGTAAGAGTTTTTTCATCAAAATGAAATGGAATTCCAACAATGTTCCATAAAAGAGTGTACTGTTGTAAGTCTCGAGGCATCTCATATAAGAAAGGTGAACATGATTCGATCACAGTTTTTGCCACTCTAATAGGTTCTACCATATTTGACTCTACTCTCACAATTCTCTTGTGTTGAAAGTCTTTTAAAGTTTTGACAACTATCAGATTACTAAAGTCATCTCGTAATTGTTCATCTAGTCTCTTGTACAGCTGTTCGCATGTTTTCTCTAATCCAGCAGAAGAATGCAAGTTTGCATTTGCAAGAACATTGATCTGTTCAACCACATTTTCAATGTGAACTGTTCTAATTCCTATACACTCCAGAACAGCTTGGTCATGGTTTTCTGCATTTAACACATACCCAACTGATCCAATGACAAACTTGTCATTTGGTGAAAATAACTGAGAAGGTGGAAAGAGATATTCTTCTGGTTCTAAATTATCTGCTTTCCAATGAAGTGGCCATCCATCAATTTTTTGCAAAACTGGTAAAAATGAGATGTTTTTCAGATCTTCTGTTGCATCAGAATGTAAGAAAATCTTCTCTTTCAAATATTTTAGAATTGCTGTTGATCGAGCGAAAGCAGTCTCTTGACATAATGATCCAACAGTTTTAGCCCTCTCCTTCAATAATGTTGATGAAATTTTATCCTCCATCATACCCATATTGATAAGAATTGAATTATAACAGTTAAATGAGGTATCATGAAACCTTTCATCCTCTACAGTAAACATGGCACTAACTGGTCCTGTTTCCAAAACTAAATCACAAGGCATTCTAAGCTCTTCTGATATCTGCACTGGTATACACTCATATTTTTTTACAAGATAGTGCAGGTCTTCATCATCAAGTGCTCCAATAATTAATATGTTACGTTCTTTTCTTCTGTTTAATTGTTGCCAATAATTCTCTTTCAAGTTAGGAAAGAAATACTGGTCATAAAAGTCAACCTTTGAAATGATCCTGCTTTTAAGTTTGTTAATATCTACTCCAGGAGTTTCACTGAAGTTTTTGTAAATGTCTAAAGGCATATCAATGATAATACAACTGCCATGATAGAACTCCAGCATGCAATCAAATGCTATTTGACCATTTTCACCAGAATGTCTGAATTCTGGTTCTAATACAAGGGCCTGACTAAGGGAACATTTAACTCCTGAGCCCATTCCAGTACTTCTTCTGTAAAACACAATATCATCTTTCATTATAATACTTCTGTAAAATGACTGGGTCAGTAAATGAATGTCCAGATTCGTCATTGAAGTCATTCTTGGCCAAACTTTCCAATAGTCAGTTTCAACGATTGGGTCATTTGATCTGTATGCTACTGAGGTTATTAAATTGATGTAGGCACTTTGTACAACATCATCTAACATTGCATCATTCCAGTAACTAGTATCATTGGTTTTGTCATCTTGGTTATATCTAGTAATACTCTTCCTGTCCTGTTCTACCATAAAACATCCATTGAGGTGTACTGGTAACTGTGCTTCCACAGGCAGTGGCAAAAAGCAGAACATTCTACTCTTGGAATAGAATCCTTTTGGGAGTTCATCCATATCCATAAAAGATATCAATTTGTTTCCATCTCTTCTTATTGGTACAGCTACACTTCCCACTGGGATAGCACCCTGTTGTTTTAATTTGTTGGCAAGCTCAAATGTTTTATTTCCTGTGCCCCATGAAATTATCCATGAAGTAATGGCTCTGGAAGTATGAAATTCCTTAGAAATTGCATGTGCTTCACTGGAAACCTCAATACCAATGTCTATAATTTGTGCTGGAAATTTAATTTCACTTGTTTGTTCACCTTTCATTGCAGATGTAACTTTCTTCAGAATGTTGAATTCATTTTCCTCTACTGATTTTTCTGTGTTTTCTTTCCATGCATGAAACATCAATTTCATATCTTCCTTTGGATTTTGGCTTTCTGAATTCAAATGGTAAACACTTATTTCTTTGACATTCTGAGTAAACAGAAGTAAATTTGCTGCTGAATGTAAGAAAATTTGCATCAGCTCCACAACTTCTCTCTTTGTGTACTGCTTATCTGTTATCTCACTCTCTTGTGCCTGCTTCTGTGTTCTCAAAGGTAAACGAAACAAAGTATTGTTGTATTCATCTTTGTTGTTTGGCTCTAAATTACACCCAAAAATATCATTGTATGGTTTGAATTGATTTGGAAAGTTTTTCCTATAACTTTTGGTTAGTGGTAATCTCAAACCAGGGTTTGTACCGATAGCTGCTTCACCAAGATGATGTAAATGTGGGTCCAAAATTACTAATGTGTTCTTGCTAACAAAGCTTGGCACATCAGTAACATTATATACTGAACAAAATCCAAGTCCAAATTTGCCAATCTTTTCTGTATCCAAAATTTTTGTTTTCCCACCAAGTTCTATGATATTTTTGAAGTCCTTTTCTTCAAATATAGCATCATTATACACCCATAAGGCAGGTCCCTGACATTCAGCCATTCCTTGATCAAAAAGTCCATTTCTCAATTCTAGGTTCTCTCTTTCATCATAAAGGAAGCATACCTTGGTGGCACCCGCATCATCAGCATTTTGTACAAGCTCCTTAGGAACTGCAAATCCATCCGTATAGCTATCTAGTAGTCCAGAAATCCTTGTTGTTAACTTCTCCTCCTGTCCCCATGCCAAAACTTCTGTATTTTGATTGTATATGAATCGCTTGGTGATAGAGGCAACACCAAGTTTTGATGCTAACTCATTTACAGATGGATGAACATATATGATTTTTTCTTCCTTCTCCTCACAATCTTCATCATCATCCTCATCATCTTGAGAAAATGCCGTTGAAAATGGACCTTTTCCTGATGTATATGTACACTTTTCAACTTTTTCAAAAACGATGCATTCTTCTCTTGATGAGTTGATTGGAATCAATATCTCTGACAATTCAGACTTGTTTATCTCCATGTCAACAATTGATTTCAAAATATTATATGTTAATGTTCGGTCTTTTTCAAATTCATTTTTGTCTGCTGGTGTCTCTTCTACTGTTATATACTTCTCAGAAATTCGCTGCAGCAGTGACTTCAACACATAAAAATCTACATCTCTCTTCATACCCAGTTCAAGAAATAGTTTTCTGTAGTCTGCAATATCTCTAGCTAGTTCAAAGATGTATGGTTCTAGAATGTAATTTATGTGTTTATTCCCTATCTCCTGAACAACAATATGAGCTGACTTGAAACCTTGACTGTTTGTTGGAATATAATCCATTGCATTAAGCTTCTTGATGGTTTCATCATTCAAAGTACCTGCTTCCCATAGTTTAAAGAGGTAACCAATGATATGCTTGGTTATATGTAGATATTCAGCGTTCTGTCTTCTTTCATAAGAGTTGATAACATTTCTATAGTGTTCAATAACATCATTTGGTTCTGGTTCTTCACACCACTTATAACAAGCAGTAATCTGTTTTGAGAACAAATCCAAGCGTACCAATGGACAAACTGTTCCAATTAAGTTTTTGAATTGCATGCTTTTAACTTCATCTGGAGAACAGAATGTTTTACTGCCATACCATCCAAGTTTATAAGGATAGTCATCAGGTTTTTCATGCTCAATAGGAACCCATTTTAAACCCTTTATCTTTTGCAATGCCTTGTTACTTGATATGTCTTCATGCTCCTTCAAGTATGAAATTAATTTTTCAGCTTTAGTGTTCTTTTTTTCTTCCATACCATTTACAAACATATGTATACTGGTGGCTACTTGAACTACATCATCTGAAGAAATGTTATCTTCAGTTTTTAGTCCCAAGCTTTGCAAAAATGATTGATTTATTCCATTTTCTTGTATAAAGTTCTCATTTGGAAACACGCCTTCCTCACCATAAAGCAAGTTCTTTAGAAAGTTTGATGTTGGATCGAACAGGTTATTTACAGAGTGTAGAGTTCCATCTGTTGATGGCATAAACTTCAAAAACTTTGCTTTCTCAAGAACATTGTTCAATACCTTTGGTGGTCTATCTTGAAGGTATATCATCAATTGTGTGTAATCTCCAACAGAATACTTGATACTGTTTTCTAACATTAAATCAAGTGTTTGGTCAACACATTTACTTTCCTCTACATCAGTTGCTCCAAGAACTTTAGCCAATTCTGCATGTTCATTTTCCAAGTATTTTCTGGGATATCTCATCCCTTCAGGATACATAAAGTCTTTCAGTATGAGTTTGTTTTCTTCCAAAGATACCATCTCAGCCTCTAAAACATTGTCATGTTCACAGAATAAATCTAATTTCTGTAATAATGGGTATGCTTCTTTTGGAATATCTGAATGATGATTTGCAAGGAACTGTACCAATTCTGTCCTTTCATGGTCAGAACATTGCTCGTTTATCTCTCTGGCAATTTGCTGACGTCTGCTTGATAATGCAGCCATTTTGAAACAATTCAATACATTATCTATAATTGGGAGTTGAATGTATTTTCCTATAACATCTGTATGTGGAAATTTAATCATTTGGTTTGGATGGAAAACTTCTACTTCACTTAGGGTAACAACCTTCTTCAAGGCTGCTGACAATGGTTCATGATTGTCATATTTAGATAGCATATACCTTCCTTTCAAACTAACATATTCTAACACAAGATTCTCATCAGTTGTAATATTGTTGATGTCTTCAACATCATCTGGACCAACACCTATAACAGGTATGCTTTCAAACAATGAGAGATTATCATAATCTCTATTAGATATTTCTTTCCACACTTTCTGTATCCAATCAATTCCAAAGTTTGACTGTGTTGTTTGAACAAAGCGGCCATTCTGACTTCTGGTAAAATTGATGTCAAAAACTTTCTGCATAACACCAGGTAAAGATTCATCTATTAACCATTTTAGTTGAAACAAACCTGAAATGCAAAACAAAATTTACATTAATAAGAACATTAAGACTCTAACTATGAGCGAACTTATAAATGGGCAACACTGATCTGCAATATTTGGGGACTTTCAGGCACCTGATGCTCAGTGGTTGTCCTTTGTTGATGTGGTGTATTAGTGTTTCTCTTTTTTTATATAGATTAGACCATTGGTTTTCATGTTTTCATGTTTTTACACTAGTCATTTTTGGGGCCTTTTATATCTTGCAATTTGGTGTGAGCCCAGGCTCTCATATTAAAGGCCGTACTTTGACCTATAATGGTTTACTTTTACAAATTGTAACTATGTAGAAGAGTTGTCTCATCAGCACTCATACCACATCTTCTTTTATCTATTTGTCTATAGAATGCCTACATGCCATTTTGAATTCTTTGCTGAAATAGTTGTTTTAATAGTAAATAACATTATAACACACTGTTTACTGCTGTACCCAAATTCTTTATAATTTTTCTTATAATGTCTGTTTGTTTTTCTGGCACATAGTTCTCAATATAATGGAATTATATACACGTTAGAGATTAGCTAGCTATATAACTACCGGTAGGTTTGATTTATTATTTTCTACATGAGGAAATACCCTTTATAGTAAAAAATGTGACAGTTAAATTTTTCATTCGTTTGACCTGTTTAAGCTTTTGATTTTGTAGTTTGATAAAGGACTTTCTGTTCTGAATTTGTTTTAATTTAGTATTTTTTGCTATTTTCTTTTAACACGTTAAGAATTGACAGTTAAGCATAACAGAACTAGTCTGCTTTTTATAAAAATTACCATTTTCTGCCATCTTGAACAAACAGTTCCATATAAATTCAGTCACTGAATTTTTAGATATAACTTGATCTTCTAAGCCAGGAAATAAAATAGCTGTCTCATCACAGATCACATATACACCAGTTCCTTTACTAAAGGGAACAAACTCTTGATTGTTTAATGGTAAAATATCTAAACTGCTCAAATCTGCATAATTGCAGTCTTCCAGAACAAAGGACAAAAGCCTTAATTTGTCTTCTCTTGGATATGTCTTCCAGCACTCAAAACTTTTCAGTTTCTCCCTTACTATTTGTGGTGTAACTGACTGTGGTTCATGACCTGTATATTTCAGCATAGTGATCATATGATCTGGAACCTCCACCAAATTCTCATCACAGTCTAACAATAATTTCTTCACTGTTGTCTCAGTCATCTGATTGTCATTTTTATTGTCATTTTTGACAAAGTTAAATATAGCAAATAGCGCGTCAGAAAACTCAATCCATCTACCTCCATCTTGTTTGGTAAAAAAAACATGTCCACTCAATATATTTTCGTATAATTTGTCTAATATCAATTTCCAGCTAGATTCAACAGCATCTGGATTCGGAATCGCATCATATACTTGATCAACCATGTTTTGAGAGTTACTTCCCTTGATGCACTTTGTCTTCATCATCTTAATGAGGGCGTAGTAGGTCTCTGGTAGTAACTCCCCAATCATACCATCATTCCACATCAATGATTGGTCAGTTTGGTTTGACTCGCTATTGGCAGCAGCCTCCTTAATGTGTCGTCTGTTGTGCTCAAGGTCAAAGAAGCCATTAACATGCACAGGGAGGCCAGACATACTCTTTTCTGTTACAGGCAGTGGTAAGAAACAAAATACATGTCCTGGTGGTTTCTCTTCCATACTGGACTTCATACAATAAGCTACTCCTGTGTATGGACTATAATGAAGACTTGAATCACTAACTAAATAGTTCATCTGCTTGGACAAGTGGTCTGCACTAGTTAACATATTTACAACAGCATAATGTTCTTCTGTGGTATTCATCTTAATAACAGCTTCATACTGTGACATTATAGATTTTCTTGGTAACTCTTTCTTTAGATTATTCAATTCATCTTTGAACATTTTCCTTGTTTTACAGAATTCTTCTTCATTGGTTCCTGTTATCTCAAGTGTAAAGTATGGCTGATCATTCTGTTCCTTATAAATTTCTATTTTCTCCAAATTTTTCAGAAACAGCAGGTTATAAGTTGACCTTTTCATAAAGGATTTAAACAGATTTGATGCTTTTTCTTCAGAATAAATAGTTGGTGATAGTTTAGATTCTTTTTGACGAAGTGGGAACCAGAATATTGTTCCTTCATAAGTGCCTTCTCTGAGAACATCTGTATCAAAGCCAAACTTATTCATTATACAGGCTAGTGTTGTTTCTGGTTGATGTTTTCTTCCTACTGTTTTTAGTTTGAATTCTCTGCATTCTTTCTCTTTTTCTTCTGATTTCAACGGATCTATGACCAAAAGTTTACTGCCACTTATTATAACAGGACTGTCTACAAAATAAATGAATGTGACAGTTAATAATTGGTAAGTTTAACTTCAGGTTGACTAAAATCTTGCTATTTGATTATTACATAAAACAGTACACCCCAAGAGACTCTATGGACCTGAATAGCTTACTATGGCTAATAAAAGTGTTTGTGACCAGTAAAGGGTTTAACCTTGCTATTTTTCATATTACTTATATTATAAATCACCTTTTTGAAATGAAGTTTATCAGCACTGACTTTCTAATTTGTTTGAGACATTTTTTATATGAATCTATGATACATAAGTTTTGGACTGGTATTTCTATGTATTCCATTGTGTGGTGTCAAAAAATACTTGAACTATGACATTTATATTTATATACAGTTTCTTAATTAATGTCCTTTTTTGCAATGCATGGTTAAACACAAAGATTTGTTACAAGAAACATAAACCATATGCTCCACAGGGCCCAGCTGTTTATGACTGCAGAGGTCAAACCCTGAACAGTTGGGGCAAGTATGGACACAACATTTATGCTTGATACAGCTCTGAATTTGGATTGTGATTTAATAGTTGACACAACATAGGTTTCTGACACAGAATGAATGTGGTCTAAGAACTTAAAATTAAAAATCAAAAATTTTAAATTGGACATAATTTACCAATTATGGTCCAATATCCAAAATAAAAATACATGGTTAGATTCAGCATATCATAGAACCCCAAGAATTCAATTTTTGATGAAATCAAATAATGTTCAATTTTAGACCCTTAAGACCTCAATGTGGACCAATTTGATAACTGGGCCCAAACATTAAAAATCTAAATTCCTGGTTAGATTCAGCATATCGAAGAACCCCATATACTCAATTTTTGTTGAAATCAAACAAAGTTCAATTTTGGAGCCCGATTTGGACTACGGTAACTTGAAAACTGGGCCCAAAATAAAAAAGTCTAAGTACAAGTTTAGATTCAGCATATCAAAGAACCCTAAGAATTTATTTTTTGTTAAAATCAAACTAAGTTTAAAAGAGGGACGAAAGATACCAAAGGGACAGTCAAACTCATAAATATAAAACAAACTGACAACGCCATGGCTAAAAATGAACTAGAGGCTCTAAAGAGCCTGTGTCGCTCACCTTGGTCTATGTGAATATTAAACAAAGGACGCAGATGGATTCATGACAAAATTATGTTTTTGTGATGGTGAAGTGTTTGTACATCTTATTTTACTGAACATTCTTGCTGCTTACATTATTTCTATCTATATTGAACTTGGCCCAGTAGTTTCAGTGGAAAATGTTAGTAAAAATTTACAAATTTCATGAAAATTGTTAAAAATTGACTATAAAGGGCAATAACTCCTTAAGGGGTCAACTGACCATTTTGGTCATGTTGATTTATTTGTAGATCTTACTTTGCTGAACATTATTGCTGTTTACAGTTTATCTCTATCTATAATAATATTCAAGATAATAACCAAAAACAGCAAAATTTCCCTAAAATTACCAATTCAGGGGCAGCAACCCAACAATGGGTTGTCGGATTCATCTGAAAATTTCAGGGCAGTTAGATCTTGCCTAGATAAACAATTTTACCACTTGTCAGATTTGGTCTAAATGCTTTGGTTTTGAGTTATATGCCAAAAACTGCATTTTACCCCTATGTTCTATTTTTAGCCATGGCAGCCATCTTGGTTGATTGAACAGATCACGCCACACATTTTTAAAACTAAATACCCCCAAGATGATTGTGGTCAAGTTTGGATTATTTTGGCCAGGTAGTTTCAGAGGAGAAGATTTTTGTAAAAGATTACTAAGATTAACGAAAAATGGTTAAAAATTGACTATAAAGGGCAATAACTCCTAAAGGGGTCAACTGACCATTTTGGTTATGTTGACTTATTTGTAGATCTTACTTTGCTGAACATTATTGCTGTTTACAGTTTATCTCTATCTATAATAATATTCAAGATAATAAGTGAAAATGGACAAAATTTCCCTAAAATTACCAATTCAGGGGCAGCAACCCAACAACAGGTTGTCCGATTCATCTTAAAATTTCAGGGCAGATAGATCTTGACCTGATTAACAATTTAAACCCATGTCAGATTTGCTCTAAATGCTTTGGTTTTTGAGTTATAAGCCAAAAACTGCATTTTACCCCTGTGTTCTATTTTTAGCCATGGCGGCCATCTTGGTTGGTTTGACGAGTCACGCCACACATTTTTAAAACTAGATACCCCAATGATGATTGTGTCCAAGTTTGATTTAATTTGGCCCAGTAGTTTTGGAGGAGAAGATTTTTGTAAAAGTTAACGACGCCGACGCCGACGAAGACGACGACGGACGCCGGACACCAAGTGATGAGAAAAGCTCACTTGGCCCTTTGGGCCAGGTGAGCTAAAAAGACAAACAGAAAAACAATAGTACACATGACACAACATAGAAACTAAAGAATAAACCCCACGAACCCCACCAAAAACTAGGGGTGATCTCAGGTGCTCCGGAAGGGTAAGCAGATCCTGCTCCACATGTGGCACCTGGCGTGTTGCTTATGTAATAATTTAATTCGGTAGGTCACATTCATGAAAGGGAAGGGGATTGTAGTTACGATGTAAGGAACATATCATTTGTGAAACGGTTATTCCATAACAGTCAACCAACTTGTGATGGCGTCCATAAAATTAATTTACTTAATTAATTAATTTAAATCAAAAGTTTAATTTTGGACCCTTAGGACCTTAAAGTAGACCAATTTGAAAACAGGACCAAAAATTAAGAATCTCAATACACGGTTAGTTTTGGCATATCATAGAACCCCAATAATTAATTTTTTGATGAAATCGAACAGAGTTTAATTTTGGACCCTTTTGGCCCTTTTGGCCAACATCATACATCAAAATTTTCTATTTTTGCGGTCATATAAAAAGAACTACTACATGAGATGAAACATTCAAAAAGCATTTTGTAGGTGAAATGTGCTAACTAGATAATATGGATGGAGAGAAAGATATAATCTGCAATGTATACAGCTTAGGCCACACCAATTCAATTTCTTGTTCTACGGATTTTTAGACTCCAAAATTTGGGGCGAGCGAGCGATTCGAAAATTTTAATAAAAAAATATTTAATTTGCAAATTTTTTAGGCGAAGCTTGAAAAGTAGAGGCAAGCGATTATAATTTTTTTTTGTAAACATTAAATAGTAGGTTTTGACAATATTTATCACTTGTAAATTGACATTTCTTTAATTTCTGAAGTATTGTTTCCCTATTCACCAAGAAATGATTAAATCTGGTCTATGTATGACAATGAGACAATTCTCCATCCAAGTCATATTCAGTTTGGGGGCAACCCTTAATGTTATAAATTTATCCCTTTTACAAGTTTTATGAGGGATCAATATAAGTTATAATATATTTGTTTGTACAAAGGGCTCATATTTTCTCAAAGAACTATATATCTTTTTTTTTTTATCTTTAATTTTTTTTCAATAGTTAGGATTTTACACACCCCATTACACTACAACCTGACAATGGTATCAAGGGGTAAATACAGAAGAAAAAATATAGCAATATACAATAAACAGCTGCGCCATGACCGCATGATACGCCCGACGTCTTGTGTGGAAGTTTTATGCAATAATCATAAATAGTTTCTGAGAAAGTTTTAAGCAATAACCATATATTGTTTTTGAGACACGGCGGGACATGTGAAACCTCAACAACCCTGTGTTTTTTAACAAAAAACTAAATATCACTAAAATAAAATTTTGAATCAAAACCAAAAAGTATACAGATCTTTAGATTAATATAACAAAGAAGTGTATAAAGTTTTAAGTAATAATCATAAATTATTTTTGAGATACAGCGCGACATGTAAAAATAAACTCCTCTGTTTAACAAAATACTCAATAACTCCAAAATAAAGTTTGAATCGTCACCAAAATGTATACAGATCTTTAGATTAATATAACAAAGAAGTGTGTTAAGTTTTAAGCAATAATCATAAATTGTTTTTGAGATACGGCACAACATGTAAAAAAAACCTCCCCCTTTTTCACAAAATACTCAATAACTCAAAAATGAAATTTTGAATCATCACCAAAAAGTGTACACATCTTTAGATTAATATAACAAAGACATGTGTAAAGTTTTAAGCAATAATCATAAATCGTTTTTGAGATTTGGTGAGACATGTAAAAAATACCTCCCCCTTTTTTACAAAATACTCAATAACTCAAAAATAAAATCTTGAATCATCACCAAAAAGTATTCAGATATTAAGATTAATATAACTAAGAAGTATGTAAAGTTTTAAGCAATAATCAACAATAATTTTTGAGATATGGTGCGACATGTGAGAAAAACACACCCCTGTTTTAGTTACAAATTGCTGTAAATCAAAAAGTTTTAATCTTATTTTCACCAAAAAGTATACAGATCATTTGACCATCATAAAAAACAACTATGTTAAGTTTCATGAAATTTAGATAAGTCGTTCTCAAGTTACGGTGCAAGCCGGACAGACAGACGGACACCGGACATAATTTTTAATAAAAAATTTTTAAAGAAATAAATTTTCTCATAATTTATAAATTATTTCTTTTCTCTGAACTAAACATAGATAATATGAAAACAACACTTAGTTAAATATTACATGTAAAGGAGACCAAAATTTTTCACAGACTTGGAATTTATAATTTTTCTTTGCAACATGATTTTCAAGAAATTGGTATTTCTTTATTTTATTCTTTAACTCAATCATATTTGGTCTTGTTTCATTTAATTTACATTTGTAAATATAATTCTTTGTAATTATGATTAAAAAGAACTATATATCTATCTGGTCAAAACATGTCCAAGAATTTTTGTAATATTCCTGGACTTAAACCATGTTAACACATTTACTTTAACAGTTTAATAATTATTCAAAATCAGTGGACCCCTCTTTTAGAAAAAAATGTTTAAATATGATGAAACTCTCCTCTTTTTGAGCACAAAATTCTAAGTTTTCAAAGGTTTTGTATATAAGAACTAAACAAATCCAGTCTTGGTCATGTTGGTATTTCTATTTTCTTTTCTACATCAGTAAAATGACCCCTTGTCTGAGGGTGGGTTGTTCTAAACCTGATAATAGTTAACACAGGTCAAAGTACGGCCTTTTACACAAGGCATTGATACAGACCAAACAGCAAGCTAAAAAGGACCCCAAAATTATAAGCCTACACAATTCGAACAGGAAAACCAACTATCTAATTTATATATCCGGAAAAATACCAATGAACAACATCAACAAACGATGTTGAACGACAGGCCCCTGAATCAAGCAGGACAGATGCATAAACATGCAGCGGCTATGGATATTTTTGTTTCGCCAGCATACAATATAATTGCAGTTGAAGGCAAATCCTTCAGAAGTTCTGTGTACTTTATTCTAACAACAAACATTTGTTAATGGGGAATATAAGTAAGGGGGAAAGAAACCATTTTTTTGTTCTTTAAAGGTATTTCCGCTGTTCTAAATTCATATTGGAGCACTCCCGCTTTCGATAAATAGGTTTCATGCTAAAACAATTATTCTCACAGATATTTTTACTGTGTGGTAGGGTGCCTTTATGTTTAAAATCGTTATATACAGGTTAGACTGTGATTTTAAAAACAGATGTTGATATCTTTTTAGAATATTTTCAAATAAAGGGCTGCGCTTTAGCGCATGATACACCCGTTGCTCTTTTAACTTGTCTTTTATGCTTTAATGAATTTATATGATCAACTAGAAATAGTGTGAGCCCTGTCAAATACCCCCCCCCCCCCAAATAATAAATAAAAATGCACAAAAAAATTGGCACTATTAAGGCTACCTCAAATTTAACTAAGTTAATCCCCCCTTTTTTAAGCATAAAAATTCATAACACGGATGTTAAATCTGAAATTTATATAAATTGAAAGGAAGCTTACATCAATAGATATAAACAATTCACCAAAGTTTCATGGACATTGGTGAAAGCCTTTTTGAATTATTGTCCGAAGTGTTAAAAATCCCCCTTTTTTATGAATAAAGCTCCATAAATCCAAAGCTTATGATCTGAAATTTATATAAATTGAAAGGGAGCTTACATCAATAGATATAAACAATTCACCAAAGTTTCATGGACATTGGAGAAGGCCTTTTTGAGTTATTGTCCGAAGTGTAAAAAATCCCCCTTTTTTTATGAATAAAGCTCCATAAATCCAAAACTTAAAATCTGAAATTTATAAAAATTGAAAGAGAGCTTACATCAATAGATATAAACAATTCACCAAAGTTTCATGGACATTGGTGAAAGCCTTTTTGAGTTATTGTCCAAAGTGTTAAAAATCCCCCTTTTTTATGAATAAAGCCCCATAAATCCAAAGCTTATGATCTGAAATTTATATAAATTGAAAGGGAGCTTACATCAATAGATATAAACAATTCACCAAAGTTTCATGGACATTGGAGAAGGCCTTTTTGAGTTATTGTCCGAAGTGTAAAAAATCCCCCTTTTTTTATGAATAAAGCTTCATAAATCCAAAACTTAAAATCTGAAATTTATAAAAATTGAAAGAGAGCTTACATCAATAGATATAAACAATTCACCAAAGTTTCATGGACATTGGTGAAAGCCTTTTTGAGTTATTGTCCAAAGTGTTAAAAATCCCCCTTTTTTATGAATAAAGCCCCATAAATCCAAAACTTAAAATCTAAAATTTATAAAAATTGAAAGGGAGCTTACATCAATGGATATAAACAATTCACTAAAGTTTCATGGACATTGGTGAAAGCCTTTTTGAGTTATTGACTGAAGTGTTGAAAATCCCCCCTTTTTTATGAATAAAGCCCCATAAATCCAAAACTTAGAATCTGAAATTAAAAAAAAACAAAAGGGAGCTTACGTTAATAGATATAAACAATTCACTTAAGTTTCATGGAAATTGGTGAAAGTGTTTTTGAGTTATTGTCCGAAGTGTGGACGACAGACGGACGGACGGACAGAGGTAAACCATAATACATCCCGTCTAAAAGACGGGCGTATAAAAAAACAGTGCTGGAAATGGCCATGATTACATTTCAGGATGCGGGAATATACAAAAAAATAAAAAAAATATGTTTTGAAAAAAATAGGTGCGAGCGGGTCCATTGAACAAGGAATCAAATTGGTGTGGCATTAAGTATCTTCAATTTGGTACACCAGTGGCAGATTCAGGCCTCAAACCCTGCATCCAGCTCTGGAAACTTATTAATATATGCTTCCCTGGTTTTCTTCAAATAAAACACAACATACCTGTCATATGAAATACTGATTTGAAGCCAAGACCAAATCTTCCAACTTTCAGTGGTTCCTTCTCTTTCACACTGTTATAAATACTGATGATACCCTTCCAGTCATCGTCTGAGAACATAGCATCATTGTACACACATATACCAGGAGTCTACAACAAAAGATACACAACAATTACAGTTCTGAGAACATAGCATCATTATACACACATATACCAGGAGTCTACAACAAAAGATACACAACAATTACAGTTCTGAGAACATAGCATCATTGTACACAAATATACCAGGAGTCTACAACAAAAGATACACAACAATTACAGTTCTGAGAACATGGCATCATTGTACACACATATACCAGGAGTCTACAACAAAAGTTACACAACAATTACAGTTCTGAGAACATAGCATCATTATACACACATATACCAGGAGTCTACAACAAAAGATACACAACAATTACAGTTCTGAGAACATGGCATCATTGTACACACATATACCAGGAGTCTACAACAAAAGATACACAACAATTACAGTTCTGAGAACATGGCATCATTGTACACACATATACCAGGAGTCTACAACAAAAGTTACACAACAATTACAGTTCTGAGAACATGACATCATTGTACACACATATACCAGGAGTCTACAACAAAAGTTACACAACAATTACAGTTCTGAGAACATGGCATCATTATACACACATATACCAGGAGTCTACAACAAAAGGTACACAACAATTACAGTTCTGAGAACATGGCATCATTATACACACATATACCAGGAGTCTACAACAAAAGATACACAACAATTACAGTTCTGAGAACATGGCATCATTATACACACATATACCAGGAGTCTACAACAAAAGATACACAACAATTACAGTTCTGAGAACATGGCATCATTATACACACATATACCAGGAGTCTACAACAAAAGATACACAACAATTACAGTTCTGAGAACATGGCATCATTATACACACATATACCAGGAGTCTACAACAAAAGATACACAACAATTACAGTTCTGAGAACATGGCATCATTATACACACATATACCAGGAGTCTACAACAAAAGATACACAACAATTACAGTTCTGAGAACATGGCATCATTATACACACATATACCAGGAGTCTACAACAAAAGGTACACAACAATTACAGTTCTGAGAACATGGCATCATTATACACACATATACCAGGAGTCTACAACAAAAGGTACACAACAATTACAGTTCTGAGAACATAGCATCATTATACACACATATACCAGGAGTCTACAACAAAAGATACACAACAATTACAGTTCTGAGAACATAGCAACATTGTACACACATATACCAGGAGTCTACAACAAAAGATACACAACAATTACAGTTCTGAGAACATGGCATCATTATACACACATATACCAGGAGTCTACAACAAAAGATACACAACAATTACAGTTCTGAGAACATGGCATCATTATACACACATATACCAGGAGTCTACAACAAAAGATACACAACAATTACAGTTCTGAGAACATGGCATCATTATACACACATATACCAGGAGTCTACAACAAAAGATACACAACAATTACAGTTCTGAGAACATAGCATCATTATACACACATATACCAGGAGACTACAACAAAAGTTACACAACAATTACAGTTCTGAGAACATAGCAACATTATACACACATATACCAGGAGTCTACAACAAAAGATACACAACAATTACAGTTCTGAGAACATGGCATCATTATACACACATATACCAGGAGTCTACAACAAAAGTTACACAACAATTACAGTTCTGAGAACATAGCATCATTGTACACACATATACCAGGAGTCTACAACAAAAGTTACACAACAATTACAGTTCTGAGAACATGGCATCATTATACACACATATACCAGGAGTCTACAACAAAAGTTACACAACAATTACAGTTCTGAGAACATAGCAACATTATACACACATATACCAGGAGTCTACAACAAAAGATACACAACAATTACAGTTCTGAGAACATGGCATCATTATACACACATATACCAGGAGTCTACAACAAAAGGTACACAACAAGTACAGTTCTGAGAACATGGCATCATTATACACACATATACCAGGAGACTACAACAAAAGATACACAACAATTACAGTTCTGAGAACATGGCATCATTATACACACATATACCAGGAGTCTACAACAAAAGATACACAACAATTACAGTTCTGAGAACATAGCATCATTATACACACATATACCAGGAGACTACAACAAAAGATACACAACAATTACAGTTCTGAGAACATAGCATCATTATACACACATATACCAGGAGACTACAACAAAAGATACACAACAATTACAGTTCTGAGAACATAGCATCATTATACACACATATACCAGGAGTCTACAACAAAAGATACACAACAATTACAGTTCTGAGAACATAGCATCATTATACACACATATACCAGGAGTCTACAACAAAAGATACACAACAATTACAGTTCTGAGAACATAGCATCATTATACACACATATACCAGGAGACTACAACAAAAGGTACACAACAATTACAGTTCTGAGAACATGGCATCATTATACACACATATACCAGGAGTCTACAACAAAAGATACACAACAATTACAGTTCTGAGAACATAGCATCATTATACACACATATACCAGGAGTCTACAACAAAAGATACACAACAATTACAGTTCTGAGAACATGGCATCATTATACACACATATACCAGGAGTCTTCAACAAAAGTTACACAACAATTACAGTTCTGAGAACATAGCAACATTATACACACATATACCAGGAGTCTACAACAAAAGATACACAACAATTACAGTTCTGAGAACATGGCATCATTATACACACATATACCAGGAGTCTACAACAAAAGTTACACAACAATTACAGTTCTGAGAACATGGCATCATTATACACACATATACCAGGAGTCTACAACAAAAGTTACACAACAATTACAGTTCTGAGAACATAGCAACATTATACACACATATACCAGGAGTCTACAACAAAAGATACACAACAAGTACAGTTCTGAGAACATAGCAACATTGTACACACATATACCAGGAGTCTACAACAAAAGATACACAACAATTACAGTTCTGAGAACATGGCATCATTGTACACACATATACCAGGAGTCTACAACAAAAGTTACACAACAAGTACAGTTCTGAGAACATAGCATCATTGTACACACATATACCAGGAGTCTACAACAAAAGTTACACAACAAGTACAGTTCTGAGAACATAGCAACATTGTACACACATATACCAGGAGACTACAACAAAAGATACACAACAATTACAGTTCTGAGAACATGGCATCATTATACACACATATACCAGGAGTCTACAACAAAAGATACACAACAATTACAGTTCTGAGAACATAGCAACATTGTACACACATATACCAGGAGTCTACAACAAAAGATACACAACAATTACAGTTCTGAGAACATGGCATCATTATACACACATATACCAGGAGTCTACAACAAAAGTTACACAACAATTACAGTTCTGAGAACATGACATCATTGTACACACATATACCAGGAGTCTACAACAAAAGTTACACAACAATTACAGTTCTGAGAACATGGCATCATTATACACACATATACCAGGAGTCTACAACAAAAGGTACACAACAATTACAGTTCTGAGAACATGGCATCATTATACACACATATACCAGGAGTCTACAACAAAAGATACACAACAATTACAGTTCTGAGAACATGGCATCATTATACACACATATACCAGGAGTCTACAACAAAAGTTACACAACAATTACAGTTCTGAGAACATGGCATCATTATACACACATATACCAGGAGTCTACAACAAAAGTTACACAACAATTACAGTTCTGAGAACATAGCATCATTATACACACATATACCAGGAGTCTACAACAAAAGATACACAACAATTACAGTTCTGAGAACATAGCATCATTATACACACATATACCAGGAGACTACAACAAAAGATACACAACAATTACAGTTCTGAGAACATGGCATCATTGTACACACATATACCAGGAGACTACAACAAAAGTTACACAACAAGTACAGTTCTGAGAACATAGCATCATTGTACACACATATACCAGGAGTCTACAACAAAAGTTACACAACAAGTACAGTTCTGAGAACATAGCAACATTGTACACACATATACCAGGAGACTACAACAAAAGATACACAACAATTACAGTTCTGAGAACATGGCATCATTATACACACATATACCAGGAGTCTACAACAAAAGATACACAACAATTACAGTTCTGAGAACATGGCATCATTATACACACATATACCAGGAGTCTACAACAAAAGATACACAACAATTACAGTTCTGAGAACATGGCATCATTATACACACATATACCAGGAGTCTACAACAAAAGTTACACAACAATTACAGTTCTGAGAACATGGCATCATTATACACACATATACCAGGAGTCTATAACAAAAGTTACACAACAATTACAGTTCTGAGAACATGGCATCATTGTACACACATATACCAGGAGTCTACAACAAAAGTTACACAACAATTACAGTTCTGAGAACATAGCATCATTATACACACATATACCAGGAGTCTATAACAAAAGTTACACAACAATTACAGTTCTGAGAACATAGCATCATTATACACACATATACCAGGAGTCTACAACAAAAGTTACACAACAATTACAGTTCTGAGAACATGGCATCATTGTACACACATATACCAGGAGTCTATAACAAAAGTTACACAACAATTACAGTTCTGAGAACATGGCATCATTGTACACACATATACCAGGAGTCTATAACAAAAGTTACACAACAATTACAGTTCTGAGAACATGGCATCATTGTACACACATATACCAGGAGTCTACAACAAAAGTTACACAACAATTACAGTTCTGAGAACATGGCATCATTATACACACATATACCAGGAGTCTATAACAAAAGTTACACAACAATTACAGTTCTGAGAACATGGCATCATTGTACACACATATACCAGGAGTCTATAACAAAAGGTACACAACAATTACAGTTCTGAGAACATAGCATCATTGTACACACATATACCAGGAGTCTATAACAAAAGTTACACAACAATTACAGTTCTGAGAACATGGCATCATTATACACACATATACCAGGAGTCTATAACAAAAGTTACACAACAATTACAGTTCTGAGAACATGGCATCATTATACACACATATACCAGGAGTCTACAACAAAAGTTACACAACAATTACAGTTCTGAGAACATGGCATCATTGTACACACATATACCAGGAGTCTATAACAAAAGGTACACAACAATTACAGTTCTGAGAACATAGCATCATTGTACACACATATACCAGGAGTCTATAACAAAAGTTACACAACAATTACAGTTCTGAGAACATAGCATCATTGTACACACATATACCAGGAGTCTACAACAAAAGATACACAACAATTACAGTTCTGAGAACATGGCATCATTATACACACATATACCAGGAGACTACAACAAAAGATACACAACAATTACAGTTCTGAGAACATAGCATCATTATACACACATATACCAGGAGTCTACAACAAAAGATACACAACAATTACAGTTCTGAGAACATGGCATCATTGTACACACATATACCAGGAGTCTATAACAAAAGGTACACAACAATTACAGTTCTGAGAACATAGCATCATTATACACACATATACCAGGAGACTACAACAAAAGCTCCATAACATACAATGACCCACTTTGTCTTCTTTAGTATTTTTGAGTAACTATTTATCAGCTTCAGTCAGGTTAGTCATGCATCAAATGATTTAAGGGCAAAAAACATCTTTTTCTTTTTTTAATCAAATACTTAAATTAGAAAATATCTATATTAGCAAAACATGTGCAAATAGCTTTTTATTTCTTTTTGATATATCCATTTGCTAGTAGCATTATTTTGTCAATACTAACTATCTCAACAAGATGTACCATCAACCTAATAAACCACCACATCGCGATCGCAATTGCGATGTTCCGCTTCATCCTTAAACAATGACCTATTTAGAGCTAATATTATAAATGATCCTTCTTGCCATTGTGGGTCCGATATTGAGGATGTCTACCATTACTTCTTCGTTTGCCCAAAATACACATTATGTAGGAAAAACTTATTCCATAACCTTAACTGGCTATCTGAAAACTTTGCTTTAGATACAAAACTATTAATTTGCGGACACTTGGAACTTTCGAACGAACAAAATATTCAAATTTTCAAACATGTTCAAAATTACATAAAAAGTTCAAACAGATTTCTTATGCCTTGATAGAGCGTTATTATTGCTGACACAGGACGTCATCGTTGTCATCAATCCACAAGTCATCGTCACAGAAGTATACGATTTTTCAAACTTTCTTTTTCCTTTTTTTTACTTTGTCTCCTCTTTGTTCACCTATGACAGCTAGTATTATATTGTATAAACTGTTTATTTTATATGCATGTCCATTATATTATACTATTATTGTAACTTTATATTGTATTATGGAGAAGACTTCATAAGTATGATTTACTTGTGTCCAATCCATTTTGCTTTAATTCAGCAAATAAAATATGTTTAAACTATAAACCACCACATGCAAAAGCATTAAGGGACAAAAGCAGAACAATCGACCAGGAAATAAATTCTTTCAAACAAAATGAAAATGACAGTTAGGGACAAGACAAGACAGACGGTTCCAAAGCAGAGGGTACTGTAAATTCAAAAATTATTACTTGAATATAATATTGCTTTTTTTTTCATTTTGAAATGCACTTTTAATTTTTAAGATTTTGAGAAAAATCCTGTTTAATTCATATCAAATATTTAAAATGTGAGTTTAAATTATTGCGTTTACAATTCTGTCACAATTTTTGAAATAATAACAACCATCTCATAATTTCTGAATTCACAGTAGTCAAATGTCTGAGGGAAACTATGAAGGGTCTGTCCAAGGGTCAGAATAGAAAGTAGGCTTTTTTTAAAAAGACACAATGAAATTTAACTTTATGGTCCAATGAAGAAGGATTTTATTACATATTAAAATTAATAATGTACCTGTCATTAAGTTAGTTGATACTGGTGCAAATTATGTAACAGAACACTGGAAAAAGATAATAAAAATTTGGTCACGGCATTTGGGAAATCAACCCCATTTCTTTGTAAATGTAAAGTAGAATTCAATTAGTCAACCATTGATATGAGGAAAGTGGAAAGGGATTAATAAAAGTTGCAAAACTTGTTTCCCAATCCGGGAAAAACAAATATGTTTAAACTATGAGGAATCTCTAATTTGGCATTAACATTAGAAAGATCATATCATTGGAAACATGTTTACTAAGTTTCAAGTTGCTTGGACAACAACTTTGTCAAAAACTTTAACCTGAAGCAGGACAGAAGATGGGACAAATGGACAGATGAAAGGACGAAGGAATGAACAGAACAGAGACATAATGCCCATAAAATGGGCATAAAAAATAAAATAGGTGGAAAATTGGCCATAACCTCTTGATTTAAAGCAACTTCAAAGTTTTTTAGGCCTATGCTTTAATATCAAAAAAATTATTCAGAACTTTTCCCATATTGCATGACCTAGGAATGCTCTGCTATAGAAAACTTCTCCTTTCTTGTGGGCAGAACCATGCCAAAACTCTGAGTGTTATTTCAAATGCTAAAAGATAAATTGATTTCTTCACCAATTCTGGTGTTTCTAGAAAGTGATGGATACTTTATATTCAATTTATGAGTTTGACTGTCTTCTTGTATCTGTTGTCCCTCTTTTATAATTGATACCAATGACAGCAATATGGAATTGGAGGTGTATTATCTTAAGTGCAAGAAGGCACTGAGCGTGTAATTGGAAATTTTAGTAAAACTTTGAATAGGGCTGAACATTCTTATTGTGTGACAAGGAGATAATTGCTTGCTTTGGTGTTGTGTGTGCACCATTTCAGAATCTGCCATAGAACCCACCATAACTCATTATGTTGGTTAAAAAACTTTAAAAATCCTGAGGGTCAACTAGAAGGTACTGTAAATTCAGAAATTATTGCGTGAATTTATTATTTGTGATTTTATCATTTAAGACTTAAATGCGATTTTAATTTTTATGACTTTTAGAAAAATCCTGTTATATATTCCTTTAAATAATTCACAAAATGTGAGTTTAAATTATTGCGTTTACAACTCTGTTGCATTTTTTTGCAATAATAAAATCCTCGCAATACTTTCTGAAATTTACAGTAGTTGGAAGTTTTGTCAGAATATGAATTTGACATGGAACATAGGAGAAGGCAAGTCATTTGAATGCTGATGCCTTGTCTAGACGGCCATGTTCTGACAAAAACTATAATAGGCATTGTGAAAAGGTTGAACAAAAGGAGCAGCAGTACATTGAGACCAAATTCCTTGGTGAAGAGTTAGGTATTAATGTTAAGAGGGACTAAATATACCAAAGGGACAGTCAAACTCATAAATCAAAAATAAACTGACAACGTGGCAAAAAATGAAAAGAAAAACAGACAGACAATCGTACACAGGACACAACATAGAAAAAAAAAAGAATAAACAACAGGAACCCCACTAAAACTAGGGGTGATCTCAGGTGCTCCAGAAGGGTAAGCAGATCCTGCTCCACATGTGGCACCCATATATTTGCTTATAAAATAACAAATCTGGTAAATAGTCTAATTCGGTAGGTCAGATTTATGAAAGGGAAGGGGATTGTAGTTACGACATACGGAACATATCCTATATCATTTGTGAAACGGTTATTCCATAACGGTCAACCAACTTGTGATGGTGTCTATCAAATTTAGGAAGAGATGATTTCAACTTCACCATTTGGAACTCTTGATTTAATAGCTTCCTTGTGAGCAACAACCCTCTATCAAGAAAATCATGATAGGAAATGCAAGCACTGGAATATCGTATCAATTGGGAGATAAAAACACTGTATGCAGGTGTTGCTGGAATGTTGCTACTTGGAAAGTTCACAATTGAAAAGCTAAAATCTTCTCTTTTGTCCTAAAGTTTTGTTTTCAATCTACCCTCATTGTCTATCTCTAGATGTTAGTCAAAATAGGAGGCTGACTTAACTGTATCTGTTGTATCCTTTATCTGTAGTTCAATAGATAGATGCGTTTGACATAGTCACCAAATTTTGAATTATCTAGTGAAAAAACATCATCTATATAGCAGATAGTAGAGTTAAGGGATATTGCTAAATTCTCATTCTTCCTAAGATAAGAAGTTCCTTATGAAATCAGCTACATAATAATAAAGAAACAAGTCAGCAAAAAGAGGGGCACAATTTGTTCCCATTGGAATGCCGAAAGTCTGTTGACAAACATGTCCTCTGAACGTAACAAATATGTTGTCAATCAAGAAATCAAGCATCTTGATAATGTCAGTTTCAGAGAACTTTTTAGGCATCAAATCAAAAGATTCTGATGTGTCACATACGCACAATGTAGAGGTCTGTGATGATCATCAACACATTCTGAGTTTACTACATAACAGAAATATACATACCACTCAAGGCATTAAGGAAAGATTGATCCAATTTAAAGAAGCCGGATATAGACCAATGTGTCTCTAATTTATCTTCTCACCTTCAATTTTATTTTGGGAGTTGGAATGTACTTTATTTATGGTCAGGTGTTCTGTACCAAAAATAGGGTTCATCTGATGGTGATAGTTTTAAATGGCAACTTGTTCTCCCTAAACTGTTGAGACGGTTTTTTTATTTGGATCTCAATAAACAAATATCAGAGAAACTTCAAATATTATTAAGCAATTGAAAACCACTCATGGTATGAATTGTAATCTATTTTTAGTAACATTGAACTTGATCTTAATCATTTTGACGTCAGAATTTTTATAGTCTTCTATGTATCAGTATTTTGAAAACATTTTACTAGCACAATTTTCAATCAATTTTTAATGAACAAAAAGCATAATCTTGTTTTTAAAATAAATTGTGATATTTCTCTCATTGTATCAAAGTTTCTTTATAAAACAGTTTGTTGGTCTGTTTGTCTTTTTTATTTTTTAGCCATGGCGTTGTCAGTTTATTTTAGATTTATGAGTTTGACTGTCCCTTTGGTATCTTTTGTCCTTCTTTTACATTACAGTGACAACATATATGTGTGAAATAAAAAGATTCACTATCTGGTGGAAGTGTATATGGGTCAGAATTTACTGTCATGAAATTTTTGTTACATCCAAAACTGTCTTTTTAGAAAATTTAAAACTACTCAGAAAATGAAAAGGTCACGGTAAATTAAACCTAGGGATCAAGGCCTTTCAAATTTCTGTATGCAAAAAGATAACTTGTTCATTCAACATGATATTAGTGGCATTTTTTCATTTCATTGAATGATGTAACACAGACTCCAAAACTTCTTGTTCATACAGGTTTTCAGAGATTCTATGAACAATTTGACATCTGTGTAGGGTTAAGTCTGTTCATTATCTCTTAACAGATTAAATACTAGCAGTATTCTGTCTAGTAATTTTGAACCATATTCAAGAAATTTCACTTTTAAACTCATGGATGTAACAGGACACAATTTCGGTTTTCTTTTCATGTTTTTATACGACCGCAAAATTTGAAAAATTTTCGTTGTATATTGCTATCACGTTGGCGTCGTCGTCCGAATACTTTTAGTTTTCGCACTCTAACTTATGTAAAAGTGAATATAAATCTATGAAATTTTAACACAAGGCTTATGACCACAACAGGAAGGTTGGGATTGATTTTGGGAGTTTTGATCCCAACTTTTTAGGAATTAGGGGCCAAAAAGGGCCAAAATAAGCATTTTCTTGTTTTTCGCACAGTTACTTTAATAAAAGATAAGAGAAATCTATGAAATTTTTACACAAGGTTTATGACCACAAAAGGAAGGTTGGGATTGATTTTGGGAGTTTTGGTTCTAACAGTGTAGGAAATAGGGGCCAAAAAGGGGTCCAAATAAGCATTTTTCTTGTTTTTTGCACCAGAACTTTAGTATAAGTTAATAGAAATCTATGAAATTTAAACACAAGGTTTATGACCACATAAGGAAGGTTGGTATTGATTTTGGGAGTTTCCGTCTTAACAGTTTAGGAAATAGGGGCCAAAAAGGGGCCCAAATGAGCATTTTTCTTGGTTTTCGCACTATAATTTTAGTATAAGTAAATAGAAATCTATGAAATTTAAACACAAGGTTTATGATCATAAAAGGAAGGTTGGTATTGATTTTGGGAGTTTTGGTCCTAACAGTTTAGGAATAAGGGGCCCAAAGGGTCCAATATTAAACATTGCTTGATTTCATCAAGAATTGAATAATTGGGGTTCTTTGATATGCCGAATCTAACTGTGTATGTAGATTCTTAATTTTTAGTCCCATTTTCAAATTGGTCTACATTAAGGTCCAAAGGGTCCAAAATTAAACTTAGTTTGTTTTTGAAAAAAATTGAATCCTTGGGGTTCTTTGGTATGCTGAATCTAAAAATGTACTTAGATTTTTTATTATTGGCCCAGTTTTCAAGTTGGTCCAAATCCGGGTCCAAAATTGAACTTTGTTTAATTCCATCAAAAATTGAATAAATGGGGTTCTTTGATATGCAAAATCTAACTGTGTATGTAGATTCTTAATTTTTGGTCCTGTTTTCAAATTGGTCTACATTAAGTCCAAAGGGTCCAAAATTAAACTTAGTTTGATTTTAACAATAATTGAATTCTTGGGGTTCTTTGATAATCTGAATCCAAACATGAACTTAGATTTTTGATTATGGGCCCAGTTTTCAAGTTGGTCCAAATCAGGATCTAAAATAAGTAAGTATTGTGCAATAGCAAGAAATTTACCATTGCATGGTATTGCGCAATAGCAAGAAATCTTCAATTGCACAGCATTGTGCAATAGCAGGTCTTTTCAATTGCACAGTATTGCGCAATAGCAAGAAATATCTAATTGCACAATATTGTGCAATAGCAATTTTTTTTTTTAATTAGAGTTATCTTTCTTTGTCCAGAATAGTAAGCAAGAAATATTTGATTGCACAATATTGTGCAATAGCAAATTTCTTTTTTAATTGGAGTTATCTTTCTTTGTCCAGAATCAACTTAAATCTTTGTTATATACAAAATACAATGTATATTCACTTTTTACTACCAACTGATAAATTAAAACAATCTTTACCATTCAGTGATAATGAGCAGTTTTTTTACATCTTAATATTCTATGAAGTATTTACATGAGTAGTTATTGTTGCAAACTCCATTAGAAATTTTAATTAATATCAGTTTTGGAATAAGGGAAAGGGAGATGTGAAAAAAAAATTGGGTTGGGGGGGGGGGGGGGTCAATTTTTCTCATTTGAAATTTCATAAATAAAAAGAAAATTTCTTCAAACATTTTTTTGAGAGGATTAATATTCAACAGCATAGTGAATTGCTCTAAGAGAAAACAAAATTTTTAAGTTCATTAGAACACATTCATTCTGTGTCAGAAACCTATGCTGTGTCAACTATTTAATCACAATCCAAATTTAGAGCTGGATTCAGCTTGAATGTTGTATCCATACTTGCCCCAACTGTTCAGGGTTCAACCTCTGCGGTCGTATAAAGCTGCGCCCTGCGGAGCATCTGGTTGAATATATCACAATCAATTTTTGGTGAAAGGTTACAGGATATCAGAAATGCATGGTGCAAATAAAAAAAAAGTTGACTAAATCCAATTGGGTCCTCGTACTTTTTTTTATTATAAACTATTTTTCAAATTTGTTGTCTTTGTTACATCAAAAATTGATTTAGTTTCAGTGTTACATCATATACTGCAGTATCTATATTAGCTTATCCCTTCATGGACCTTTTCTTGTATTAATATTGTGGTGCAATGTGAACTAATCTCTGTGTGTAAATTGGGTTACTTTTATTCATGAATTTTTCATTAGCCTAAATTTAGACAAACAATTCAGGGGTGTAACAATGAAACCATATTCTACACAGATTTATTGCAGGGAAATGGTTGTACCATTCTTCATCTATCATAAGTCTGTTTACATCAAACTTAGCCGTACCAAATTTGTCAGGTTAACAATCTTGATGATATCAGATTTAGAAATAACAAAATTAATTACAGTAGTCCTTCATTACATGTATATTTATGTGGTAAATATACCTGAAATATTTCATGTACATGATGTTACTAATCTCTGGTTTGCACTTCCTTCAATTTTGCAACCTTGTTTTCTTCCATTGAAAGTTGAAAAGACTGCATGTGTTGAATATGGTTGTACATTACTGATTAGCATGACATAATGTCATAAATTTTTCAAAACATCAATTGGACATTGCTATTATGTGAATTGGTTCTCTTTTATCTAATTTATTAGTGTTGTATATAAGATGTAACAAATTGACACTATTTTCATGGATGTCCAATACTTGCATATTTGAAGTTTTTCTACGTGTAACCGTACATGCACAACATTATACCCTAATGTTGGAACAGTTTTTCTCCGCGTAAATCTGCATGTTTTAGACAGGGAACATCTCAAAGCTGTTTTAAGTAACATTTTTTGGATGTAACATTTATGACACAAAATGTTACATCTTCAATTTCTGCAAATATAACCTATTTTCTCGTTTTAATATGACATATACCCTATTAAGCACCATTGAATAGTTATCTAACACCTCTTATTGATATTAATATTCACATAGCAAAGATTATTTGAAAGATACAATCAACTGAGACGTATTTTTAACCACATGATTTTTAGGGACACGATGAATTCAACAAAATGTCCACCAAAAATCACATTGAAATTTAGTATAAAAAACACTTGCATCAGAAAAAGTGGAATTCTATTGGGATTATTTATATCATCATCATGCAAGTTTTCTTCCATTTTATGTTTTTTTCATTCTGAATCTTAATTGACTATAAATTTTAAGAAATTGTCAGATGTAACACAAATTCCATGACAGTAAATTCTGACCCATATATAGACAACATATATGTGTGAAATAACAAGATTCGCTATCTGGTGGAAATGTATATATAGACAACATATATGTGTGAAATAACAAGATTCACTATCTGGTGGAAGTGTATATATAGACAACATATATGTGTGAAATAACAAGATTCGCTATCTGGTGGAAATGTATATATAGACAACATATATGTGTGAAATAACAAGATTCACTATCTGGTGGAAGTGTAATATAGACAACATATATGTGTGAAATAACAAGATTCACTATCTAGTGGAAATGTATATATAGACAACATATATGTGTGAAATAACAAGATTCACTATCTAGTGGAAATGTATATATATGAAAATGAAGTTTTATGATTACTACTATGCTTATTTACTTTGAAATACTGTTTAATTGTAGAATTTCCTCTGGGATCTCTAGTTCTGCTGTCATACATAATTTTCATACAATTTGCGCCAGCGTCCTCTGCATTCTGTACCATTTCCTGTTAATGAAATAACAAATAATATAAAGCAAAATCCTACCTGCCATTGAAACCTCACTTTCAGAGCCGGAGACTCCTGTTCAAATTACGAAATTCAGAAAATCTCACAGTTGTGGATGTTTTAACCTCGAATGACAAGTCTACATTATTTTACGTTTTTTGTGAAACTGATGAGGGTTGTTGTTACCTGTAAATCACAGACCATAGGAAATTAAATAGATTCACTTGACAGCTTTGGTCTCAAACATAATACTAATTAACAATCATTAACAACTTTTGTTTAAGCTTTGTGTTTATATTGAAAATACCTCAAAGGATGTTCAGGTTACTTCCCATGTTAAGTCCTGTTTTAAGTTATCCTTCTTAAAATATTGTGAATTGGTAATACAATATAAATAAAATACAAATTGAACAAAGAATCATTAAAGGGTGACAAATGATTTTGTAAGCCTTTGGACAAACTAGAGGCTCTCAAGAGCCTGTGTCACTCACCTTGGTCTATGTGCATTGTTAAACAATGGACACAGATAAATTCATAACAAAATTGTGTTTTGATGATGGTGATGTGTTTGTAGATCTTACTTAACTAAAATTCTTATTGCTACAATTATCTCTATCTATAATGAACTTGGCCCAGTAATTACAGTGGAAAATATTTTCTAAAAGTCTACAAAAATTAATGAAAATTGTATAAAATTGACTATAAAGGGCAATAACTCCTATAGGGGTCAACTGACCATATCGGTCATGTTGACTTATTTGTAAATCTTACTTTGCTGAACATTATTGCTATTTACAGTTAAATATCTCTATCTATAATAATATTCAAGAAAATAACCAAAAGCTCCAAAATTTTCATTAAATTACCAATTCAGGGACAGCAACATAACAACAAGTTGCCTGTTAAGTCTGAAATTTTAAGGGCAGATAGATCTTGACCTAATGGACAATTGAATAAATAGATACCCTTATGATGATTGTGGACAAGTTTGGTTAAATTTGTCTTAGTAGCTTCAGGGGAGAAGATTTTTGTCGAGCATGAAACTTTGTTGCAGAAAGCTCGACATAGGGATAGTGATCTGGTGGCGGCTTTAGCTATCTTTTTGTGAGACTTTATATTTTAGAAGGTGGAAGATCTGGATTCTTCATACTTTGTTTATGGATGCCTCATGATACGAAATTTCCGTCAGTCACATGTCAAATGTCCTTGACCTCATTTTCATGGTTCTATGACCACTTGAAAAAAAAGTTCAGATTTTTTGTAATGTTGAATTCTCTCTTATTATAAGTAATAGGATAATTATATTTGATATGTAAATACCTTGCAAAGTCCTCATGCCTGTCAGACAGTTTTCACTTGACCTCGACCTCATTTCATGGATCAGTGAACAAGGTTAAGTTTTGGTGGTCAAGTCCATATCTCAGATACTATAAGCAATAAGGCCAGTATATTTGGTGTATGGAAGGACTGTAAGGTGTGCATGTCCAACTGGCAGGTGTCATCTGACCTTGACCTCATTTTCATGGTTCAGTGGTTATAGTTAAGTTTTTTGTGTTTTGGTCGGTTTTTCTCATGCTTTATGCAATAGATCTACTTTATGTGTTGTATGGAATGATTGTAAGGTGTACATGTACAGCGTGCAGATGTCATCTGACCTTGACCTGATTTTAATGGTTGAGTGGTCAAAGTTAAGTTTTTCAGTTTTGGATTTTTTATCTAATACTATATGCCATAGGTCAACCATATTTGGTGTATGGAAATATTTTATGATCTATATGTCAGTCGCGCAGGTTTTATTTGATCTCAATCTCATTTTCACGGTTCATTGCTCAGTGTTAAGTTTTTGTGTTTTGGTCTATTTTTCTTAAACTATAAGTAATAGGTCAACTATATTTGTTGTATGGAAGCATTGTTAGCTGTACTCGTCTGTCTGGCATGGTTCATCTGACCTTGACCTAATTTTCATGGTTCATTGGTCTTTGTTTAGTTGTCTTGGTTAATTATAAGTTTGTGTGACAGTTTTAAATAAACCTTTATACTTAAGAGTATCAACATAATATCAATGATTAGTTAAGAAGGCAAAACATTTCAGCTTGTGCACTCTTGTTGTAAATGATTCCACAAATTTACATAAAAATAGTTAAAAACTGACTATAAAGAACAATAACTCCTTTAGGGGTCAACTGACCAATTTGGTCATGTTGACTAATTTGTAGATCTTAATTACTATGCTGTACATTATTGCTGTTTACAGTTTATCTCTATCTATAATAATATTCAAGATAATAACCATCAAGAGGCTGTCACAACGACAGCAAACCAGATTTATTAACATTTATTTGTGTCCTGGCAATATCACAAGAACCATAGCTGATGAACAGTGAATGTGAAAATCGTTGATATCAAATTTGACCTCCATTTTGTAATCAGTATCAACATATTAAAATTTGAAAAGCTTAGGTTGAAGGGTTCATGAGTAAAGGCAACAACATGAATGGAAACACCATTTTTCCATCTTTCAACCAGATGCTCCGCAGGGCGCAGCTTTATACGACCGCAGAGGTTGAATCCTGAACGGTTGGGGCAAGTATGGACACAACAATCAAGCTGGATTCAGCTCTAAATTTGGATTGTGATTAAATAGTTGACACAGCATAGGTTTTTGACACAGAATGAATGTGGTCTAATGAACTTTAAAAAAAAATTTGCCTTTTGAGAAATTCACTATGCTGTTGAATATTAATCCTCTTAAAAAAATGTTTGAAGAAATTTTCTTTTTATTTATGAAATCTGAAATGAAAAAAATTGACCCCCCCAATTTTTTTTTCACATCCCCCTTTCCCTTATTTCAAAACTGATCTCAATTCAAATTTCTAATGAAGTTTGCAACAATAACTACTCATTTAAATACATTACAAAATATTAAAATGTAAAAAAAGTGCTTGTTATCACTGACAAAGACTGAATGGTAAAGATTGTTTTAATCTATCAGTTGGTAGTAAAAGTGAATATACATTGTTTTCAGTATAAAACAATGATTTAAGTTGATTCAACTACTATTCTGGACAAAGAAAGATAACTCCAATTGAAATCCAATTGGAATTTCTTGCTATTGCACAATATTGTGCAATTAGATATTTCTTGCTATTGTGCAATACTGTGCAATTGAAGATTTCTTACTATTGCTGAATTTATAACTGTGCAATTGAAAATTTCTTGCTATTGCACAATACTTAATATAATAATTTTGGATCCTGATTTGGACCAACTTGAAAACTGGGCCCATAATCAAAAATCTAAGTACATGTTTAGATTCAGCATATCAAAGAGGCTCAAGAATTCAATTTTTGTTAAAATCAAACTTAGTTTAATTTTGGACCCTTTGGACTTTAATGTAGACCAATTTTAAAACGGGACCAAAAATTAAGAATCTACATACACAGTTAGATTTGGCATATCAAAGAACCCCAATTATTCAATTTTTGATGAAATCAAACAAAGTTTAATTTGGGACCCTGATTTGGGCCAACTTGAAAACTGGGCCAATAATAAAAAATCTAAGTACATTTTTAGATTCAGCATATCAAAGAACCCCAAGGATTCAATTTTTGTTAAAATCAAACTAAGTTTAATTTTGGACCCTTTGGACCTTAATGTAGACCAATTTGAAAACGGGACCAAAAATTAAGAATCTACATACACAGTTGGAATCGGCATATCAAAGAACCCCAATTATTCAATTTTTGATAAAATCAAACAAAGTTTAATTTTGGACCCTTGGGCCCTTTAATCCTAAACTGTTAGGACCAAAACTCCCAAAATCAATACCAACCTTCCTTTTATAGTCATAAACCTTATGTTTAAATTTCATAGATTTCTATTTATAAATACTAAAGTTATGGTGCGAAAACCAAGAAAAATGCTTTTTTGAGTCCCTTTTTGGCCCCTAATTCCTAAACTGTTGGGACCTAAACTCCCAAAATCAATACCAACCTTCCTTTTGTGGTCATAAACCTTGTGTTTAAATTTCATTGATTTCTATTTACTTAAACTAAAGTTATTGTGCGAAAACCAAGAATAATGCTTATTTGGGCCCTTTTTTGGCCCCTAATTCATAAACTGTTTGAACCAAAACTCCCAAAATCAATCCCAACCTTTCTTTTGTGATCATAAACCTTGTGTCAACATTTCATAGATTTCTATTAACTTAAACTAAAGTTATAGTGCGAAAACCAAGAAAATGCTTATTTGGGCCCTTTTTGGCCCCTTATTCCTAAAATGTTGGGACCAAAACTTCCAAAATCAATCCCAACCTTCCTTTTGTGGTCATAAACCTTCTTTTAAAATTTCATAGATTTCTATTCACTTTTACTAAAGTTAGAGTGCGAAAACTAAAAGTATTCGGACGACGACGACGCAGACGACGACACCAACGTGATAGCAATATACGACAACAAAATTTTCAAATTTTGCTGTCGTATAAAAACCATAATTCCTGAATGGTAAAAGTCAAAATCGACATTATTTAAATTGACCTCCATTATGTCATCAGTAACAACATATTAAAAGGAGTAGGTCTGGTAAGGACTGATTTTGGCCTAAAATTTCAGGTTCATCTGACGAAAGATTTTGACCACTTTTTAACCACTTCCGTGTCTATTTCATTTGAATCAATTACTTTAAGTAAAAGATTTTAACTGATTTAGTCATTTTAAATGATCCGATTCAAGCTCAAATATGAAAAATCTACCAAAAATGCAGAAAAATGTCACTTTTCAGATAGTTTTTGTCAAAAATGAAAGTGGCCACATCCATATTCATCCTCAACCTTTATATATATTATGTATTATCAAAAAATACAACTTAAATTTTAATATTAGGGATGAACACGAATGCGGCCACTTTCGTTTTACACGAAAACCGTCTAAAATTTAACTAAAATGCTCAAATTGTGAAGATTTCAGTAATTTAGCATGACTTTATGGTGCTAGTACCCGATATATGTGCATTGTTATGGCAAAAACAGCCCATATTTATGGAGCAGAAGCATTCTACTGTCCAATAAACAATTTGTCATTCGCGCAAAATCTCCAACTCAGCTGTCATAGCTGAGGAGATCTCCCTCTTTGAAAGTTTCAGATATTGGCAGATATGGGTATTATAAGTCTGCCAAATTATACTAAAAACAACTCAATTATGTAAATGATAATAATTGTTATATCTATGATTTGCATTAAATAACAGACCCTTAATTGTAGATAACTTGCAAAGAAACACCAAATACAAGACATCCAACTACACTGAGGTTATATAATTTTGGCTAATATCTTCAGTTTTTTCCATTAAAAAGAGAATAAAAATTGCAGATACTTCACTCCTTTAAATCAAGGGCAATTCTTCCTTAGGGGTCAATTGACCATTTTGGTCATGCTAACTTATTTTTAGGTCTTACTTTTCTTTTTAACAATTCCAAAATTTTTTTGAGGTGGTATAAAAACTTACACGCAACATTTGTTCATCGTCTGGGTATTCCCCTAGGATAGTCTGCAGTTGTCGCAGTAAAGTAGGTCGATTCATTTCATAGGTTGTTTCACCATCTGAATCTTCTTGGTCTGTGAATAAAATTTAAAAAAACCAAGTGAAAATAAACTGATCATAGATTCCAAACTGTGAGCTACTGCTCCTCCCAAATATTTCTGTAGAGAGGGAGCTCCTAAATGTCATGAAGGCCAGTTCAAGGATACGGTTCTCAAACGAATCTGTCATGTGACTTCCATCACCAAGTGACAAAAATGTATGCATAAAATTTCAAACACATGTCTTCTGCACAAAATATTTGGGAAATTTTAATCTAAAAGGATGGTCATCCTCCCTCATTCAAACGGCAATCACGATTATGTACTTACAGAACATGAATTATGACTATATGTATCCTACAGAATGATGTTTATGAAAGTGCTGGTAACCTTCAATAGAGCAAGGAGACAGGTGCCCCTTCTATCTGGTAAATGTCGTCATAAAGGCGTGCAAAAATTGACAATCTTTTCCGGTGAAAGACATGATTCCAGAAATGAACTATATGCTTAAAATGTTCAATCATAAATATTACTCATGGAATGGCATACATATCGGAACTAAACACATTTATTCTAAAAACAGTTGTTGGCATGACACGGGTTATGTTCTTCTCATATATGTTATGATGGTATGATACTAAACCCCTAACGGGAAGGATTGTGCCTGATGTTCATATGATGAAATCATAATCTTTCAGTCAATTTAATTGAAGTCTGGAGCTGGCATGTCAGTTAACTGCTAGTAGTCTGTTGTTATTTATGTATTATTGTCATTTTGTTTATTTTCTTTAGTTACATCTTCTGACATCAGACTCGGACTTCTCTAATGAACTGAATTTTAATGTGCGTATTGTTATGCGTTTACTCTTCTACATTGGTTAGAGGTATAGGGGGAGGGTTGAGATCTCACAAACATGTTTAACCCCGCCGCATTTTTGCGCCTGTCCCAAGTCAGGAGCCTCTGGCCTTTGTTAGTCTTGTATTATTTTAATTTTAGTTTCTTGTGTACAATTTGGAAATTAGTATGGCGTTCATTATCACTGAACTAGTATATATTTGTTTAGGGGCCAGCTGAAGGACGCTTCCGGGTGCGGGAATTTCTCCCTAGATTGAAGACCTGTTGGTGACCTTCTGCTGTTGTTTTTTATTTGGTCGGGTTGTTGTCTCTTTGACACATTACCCATTTCCATTCTCAATTTTATTTAACTATTCTATGACTGGTAGGAAATGATTATAATGTATTGGTATGGGCTTTGCTCATTGTTGAAGGCCGTACGGTGACCTATAGTTGTTAATGATTGTGTCATTTTGAACTTTTCATTGGCAATCGTACCACATCTTCTTTTTCATACACAGCAAACAAGTTTCATGACAAGATAATAACGCCCCTATGTCACAATAATAGTCAGTGGGCTATCAGGATTATTGATTTTTTCTTTATGACTGATATTATATAAATCTATTTGCCTTACCAGAACCTTTGGAATGATCCTCCTTACTGGTTTGTTCCATTGTAGGTGGTTCTTTCTCCTCCCTTTCTAGAGATGTATCATTATCCCTGTCTGTCATATCCTTCAACTCTTCAACACAACTGTCATGTAACCGTCGTTTCTTGGGTACATCATCTGATGGGTTTTTAGGTTTCCTCTTTTTTTCACGACCACCATCCATTGTTGCTGGTTCTTAATTTCTGGATGTATAAAGCATTGTGTGTTAAGAGCATTATATATGTAAGTATAAAATATAAGGAGTGTCCTCACAGGTTTCAAATTTATAAAAATTTCCCCATTTGATTTTCAGAATTTTTTTACTTTCATTTTCCTATTTAAATTTTCTGGAAATCAATGTGTTATGACTTATCTCCACTTTATCTCATTAAATGTCATAACTCCACCAAAACATCTTTATCTTTAGTTTTCTGTAAATCATTTTCTGGACTAGTAGTAGTTTAGTCATTGTTTTTATTGTGGAGTCACATAGAGTTGTTTGTTTTCCCTCGACTTATGGTTTAATATTCAGTTTTTTTAATAAGCATACAAATTGTAGATTCCTAACTAAAATCTATAATTTGTTTGCAATACATTTTACATGTACTTTGACGGACAAGGGTTAAACTCAATGCCCATTCCACTAAGGAACACTAAGCATAAGAAAAGAATTGGTGGACATGGTAGATAGGCATCTATTCCTTTTTCTATAATTGGTAAATGTCATTAAAAATCTGGTTCTTGTATTACACTCTTACAGGAAGATTTTTTATTATTTATATAAAATAAACAGCTATGTCTTGTTTTTTTCGTTTAATTTTATAGCTTTTTTTTTTAACATGTTTTAAGAATTTGTTACAATTTTAGCAAGAGTGAACATTTTAATGGAAATTTAGATGACAGATATCTGTAGTTTCATCATGGAAGTGCAAGTTCCACAACAGCCCTAAATGCAGTCTACTGAAATGGTCGCCTTGGTGACTTCATAAGCTAATTGGCAACAAAAAAGGCACATCTGGTCGCATGATATGGGCTATCTAAGAATATTGAAGATCTGGCAACTGAAGAATTTGCCATGATCAGTCAGGTTAAAAAAATATATCTGAGCTCTTGAAAGTAACACAAATTTATACTATATTTCAAGCGCCTTTTAGATTTAATCTTGATTTTATCAGCGCTTTATTGCATCAGGCAATTGTAGGTCATTTGTATAAGCATTGACTGAAAATGCCACATCTATTTTCGTATTTTGCTCTCAGTCACAACTTTGACTATAACGTGCTGTTAGAAAGAAACCAATTAGCATTTGTAGATTGTGTATATTGAAAGCACATGGTTGAGCCTTATTCTCGATTTCGTCAGTAAACAGATGAAACAAGGTCAGGGACAATTTTGTAACTTGTTCTCAAAGTCTACAACAGAGATTTAATAAAATACCAGCTACAATTTCACAAACAATTTCAGATGTTCATGACCTATGGGGCAATCACCAGTGCTTCTGCAAAAGTCTTGGCTTTGGACTACCGCTAAATGTCACAGATTGTTAATTGTAATTTATACAAACTATTTTCTACACTCGACAGTATATATGAAAACACAAAACAAAAAATTATATTCCTATTTAGCAAGGGTTGTTTAGATAGAAAACTAGAGGCTCTAAAGAGCCTGTGTCACTCACCTTGGTCTATGTGCATATCAAACAAAGGACACAGATGGATTCTGACAAAATTGTGTATTGGTGATTGTGATGTGTTTGTAGATCTTACTTTACTGAACATTCTTGATGCTTACAATTATCTCTATCTATAAAGAACTTGGCACAGAAGTTTCAGTGGAAATTATTTTGTAAACAACAAAATTTATGAAAATTGTTAAAAATTTATTATAAAGGGCAATAACTCCTTAAGGGCATACAATACAGTTACAGGGAAGGTAATGACGTTGCTAACGTAATTTGTTATTTTCGCGACGTCAAACTGTGACATATCGGGAAAAGATGCATTTTTCGACTGATTTTTATCATTCAAACTGATTTTATTTGAAAACGAGTTCATGGACCCCTATTTTTCAAAACGGCATTTTGTTTCATTTTGCAGGGAGATTATGTGACCCAAATTTTATAAAACTGTAAATAGAGGATTTTTTAAAATTATGATAAACATGCAGTAAAAAATGACGTTTTTCCTCAATTCATGAACATTTGATAAATATGAGTTATTTCTGAATAAAAAATGCATATTTTTTTAGGATATGTATAAATACAGAAATTACCGATTATTTAACAAAAAACAATTTGTGTTTATCTTTTATAACAAAAAAGTTATGTCTTTCTTTCGAAAACGAATTTACGGCCACAAATCAGAATTTTGAGCAAATATACAAAATTTCGACCTCATTTTACTCAAAAAGTAGCACATGAAGGTTAATTTTTTATTTCATTATATCAGGTAGAAAATAGCCTATATGCAAATTTTCATGAACTTGTAAATACAGGATCAAAACTGTATCGTATGCCCTTAAGGGGTCAATTGACCATTTTGGTCATGTTGACTTATATGTTAGTCTTACTTTGCTGTACATTATTGCTTTTAACAGTTTATTTCTATCGATAATAATATTCAAGATAATAACAAAATGCTGAAAAATGTTCTTAAAATTACCAATTAAGGGGCAGTAATCCAACAACAGGTTGCCTGAATGGATTAAAAATAGGGCAAATAGATCTGGACCTAATGAACAATTTTGTTTTTAAAAGATTTACTCAAAATGCTTTGAGTTTAGATATATGAGCCAACAACTGCATTTTACCCTATATGTACTAATATTAGCCATGTCAGCCATCTTGGTTCGCAGGCAGGGTCATCAGATACAATTTTTAAACTACATACCCTAGTGATGATTGGTTACAACTTTGGTTAAATTCATCTTAAATGGTAGTTTCAGAGAAGATTTTTGAAAAAAAAAAATCAAAAACTTAAGAAAATTTGTTAAAAATTTACTATATTAAAAAGGGCCATTACTCCGGGGTCAACTGACCATTTTGGACATGTTGACTTATTTGTAGATCTTACTTTGCTGAACATTACTGCTGTTTACAGTTTAACTCTATCTATAATAATATTCAAGATAATAACCAAAAACTGCAAAATTTCCTTAAAATTACTAATTTTTTGCAGTAACCCAACAACAGGTTGTTCTATTTGTCTGAAAATTTCAGGGCAGATAGATCTTGACCTAATAAACAATTTTAACCCATGTCAGATTTGCTCTAAATGCTTTGGTTTCAGAGATTTAAGCCTAAATCAACATTTAACTCCTATGTTCTATTTTTTGCCATGGTGTCCATCTTTGTGGGTTGGATTGTACACATTTTTTAAACAAAATACCCCAATGATGATTGTGGCCAAGTTTGGTAAAATTTGGCCGAGTAGTTTCACAGGAGAAGATTTTTGTAAAAGTTGATGAGAAAAACTCATGTGGCCCTTTGGGCCACGGCCAGGTGAACTTAAAATAGGTACAAGTCAAATCGGCAACCATAGAAAAAGTCAAATAGGCACCTGTTTTATTCGGCATCTAGTCAAATCGGCACCCATTTGAAGTCAATTTGGCATCCAATGATATTTGATAAAATATATATATTTAAATAATTTCTATTTTTAATTAATTGTTGGGTTGGATTAAACATGATAAATCATTCGTTACATTGTTAAAAATGAATTAATAACATGATAAATCATTCGTTACATTGTTAATAATGAATTCATTTATTCATTATTTAAAGTTTTCTCATCATTAAATGACCATTGTCCAATGTTTTGGTTAGTTTTATACTCAATTAATCAATTAAAAAATAATTCAATTACATAATTATAATTTGTGTTGTTTTAACTATTTACCAGTAAGTGATTTGGTCCAGTGGAAAAAGGTTAAAAATTAGCAGTTCAGAAGCTATCAAAAGATTTCAAGACACCCTTTTAAAACATAAAATTGTCCATATTTTGAGTTAGAGCTGATGAAGTTTTCTATAATATTGATATAATATGTCCCATAAGTAGTACAACACACTGTAAAAGTTTCTTTAAATTTTCATTTATGTTCTTAAAGAAATGCATTATGAAATAATTGTGGTCTCGAATGCTGTTTTAGTAATTAAGAGAAAATAAGAACAAGAAAAGAGACAACTTAAGGAGCACTTAAGGTGGGTTTTTTTCAGGCAAATTCTAACAGCATTAAACCAACAATCATGCAAAATGTTCAACTAGTTAAAACATGCATAACAAGAATGTGTCCATAGTACACGGATGCCCCACTCGCACTATCATTTTGCATGTTCAGTGGAGTGTGAAATTGGGGTCAATACTTTAATTTGGCATTACAATTAGAAAGATCATATCATAAGGATCATGTGTACTAAGTTTCAAGTTGATTGGACTTCAACTTCATCAAAAAATACCTTGACCAAAAACTTTATCCAAAACTTTAACCTGAGCTTAACACTATCTTTTTCTTTGTTCAGTGGACCGTGAAATTGGGGTCAATACTTTAATTTGGCATTAAAATTAGAAAGATCATATCATAGGGAACATGTGTACAAAGTTTAAAGTTGATTGGACTTCAACTGCATCAAAAACTACCTTGACCAAAAACTTAAAAGTCATTGAGGACTGGAAAAAAGCAGTCGATCAAAATTTATATGTGGCTGCTGTGCTAATGGACCTTTCTAAGGCCTTTGACTGCTTACCCCATAATTTACTTCTTTTAAAATTGAAGGCATATGGCCTGTCAAATGAGGCACTTAATTTAATTGATAATTATTTATCAAATAGGAAACAGTGTGTAAAAGTCGGTGCATATTTTAGTACCTGGCAAAATATCTATAAAGGTGTACCGCAGGGCTCGATTTTGGGTCCTGTGCTTTTTAATATTTTTCTAAACGACATTTTCAATTTTGTGAAAGAAAATGAACTGTATAATTATGCAGACGATAATACATTGTCACACTCAGGACCAGACCTAAATGGATTAGTTAAATCTTTGGAAAAGGAAAGTGCTGTTTTAATTGATTGGTTTGCTAATAACAAAATGAAAGCTAATCCAGATAAATTTCAGGCTATTGCTGTTGGGAATAAATCAAAAAGTGGGAATATTAAATTCAATTTGGACGGGAATGAAATTTTATGTGACACTGAGGTAAAGCTCCTGGGGGTGACAATAGATTATCAACTCAAGTTTAAAACTCATATCTCTGATATTTGTAAAAAAGCATCAAGGCAGTTAAATGTTCTTAAAAGAATTGGAAAACATCTATCTAAATTGGGAAGGTTAACTATTTATCATTCATATATTATGTCTAATTTCAATTATTGTCCTGTGGTTTGGCATTTTTGTGGGGAGGGTAATACTAAAAAGATGGAAAAAATACAAGAACGTGCCTTGAGGTTCATATATGAAGATTTTGATAGTGATTATGAAACTCTGTTGTTAAAATCTGGTTTACCTTCTTTAAAAATAAGACGCCTAAGAATGATGGCAATAGAAACTTTTAAAATATTACATAAAGAATCACCGGTGTATCTCCATGATATCATTAATTTTAAAAATGTATCTTATACTTTTAGAAAACAACAAACTGTTGAAATTCCACAGGTGAGAACCACACATTTTGGCCTTCATTCATTAAGATATGCTGGAGCTACACTATGGAATGAGTTGCCTGACACGATCCGTGCACAGACAAACCTAAACCAGTTTAAAAGTATGATCAACAACTGGAATGGCAACTCATGCAGGTGTGGCTCCTGCAGAGCTTAATACCTTTATTTTATTTTGTGTTAAATGTTTGTTCCATGTAGCTTATAGAAATTAGTTTGCTTTATTTATTTCATTCTGCTTTGCATGTGCTTATGTTTCAGTTTTAGTGCTTTGCTTGCATGTGCTATGCTTTTTATTTATGAACTTTTTACTAGCAATATAGCTATCATAATTTGTATGTCTCATATGTGTGTTTTATGTATCTTAATATGTGTGTTGTTATTGTTATTAATGTCGGCAAAAAGCTCTACAGAGCTTATGTTTGTATTTAATATAACCCGACTTGAAATAAAATTTCTTATCTTATCTTATCTTATCTTACCTAAAGCGGGACTATATACGACCAACAGACAGACGAACAAAGGCACAGACCAGAAAACATAATTGCCCCTCTACTATTGTAGTTGGCACAATATCTTAGGTGGCATAATAAACATAATGCCCCTCTACTATCATAGGTGGGGCATAAAAATATCCAATACCTGATTACACATAAAGACCTGAATACACATTAAGTTGAACGAAAAATGCTATCAGAACCCTGGTGGCCAGCTGGCCACGTCATTTCAGAAGCTACTTTGAGGGCTGCACAACATGGGATAGCTCTAGTCCAAATAATCATGATGTCTTGAAAGGCTATTATATTTTTTTTCTTTGACGCCTTTCAAGACGTCATAATTATTTGGACTACCTTAAGGCGTCAAAGAAAAAACATGTAATAGCCTTTCAAGACGTCATTATTTGGACTAGGGATAGCTCATACCATAATTTGATGTTTTATCACTGTAAATTGATATCTGATTTTGGGTTTAATACCTATGAATGTGAATAATACAACCTGCTAAACAAATGTAAACCTCTGGTAGTTTTCAAAAATGTATTTAAAACATTAATTTACCTCACTAATTCCACAGAGAAAATGTTTCCAGTCAAACATAATGGTTGCCAATAGACATTCCTGTCACATGTTACATTTCTAATGATTCCAGAAAATTGAAAGCGAAAGTGAAAGTTAATTATTAATGATATCAAGTAAACAGGTAAACAGGTAAAAGTAAATTTTATATTTTAAGTTGGCACATGTTCAAGGTAATTATAACAGCATTCTGGAGTAAAACCAAAAACAATAATTAAGTCTCTTAAATGTTGTGCATGTCTTACTTTTCTACTGACTAGGACATTGTATTGGTTTTTATATTTAGAATCATGTTTTTCGTGAATGGAAATATGGCGGGAAATACAAGGGAAGTTACTATGTAAACTTCTATACTGGTTCGATTATATCCAGTATCGAGTAAGGGTTCAGTACATATCAAGATCACGTGACATAGAAAGTTGATAGTAAGAAACTTGTCATACTTTGAAGGCGTTTAGCAGTAACTAATCTTACAATGGCAAATTTTCCACCACCAATTAGGAATCCAGAAATTAAATACACTCAGGTACAGTACTTGACATTTTTTTTCACTCTTTATATTAAAGAAAACTAGTCATTGGAAATAATTGACCAAAAACCAAATGAAGAAGTTTTAAAGAATGTGGACAACAATGTACATTATATAAAATTTCTAAAATATATCATAAATGACATAAATATTAAAAAATAATGATATGCATCTTTATTAATTAGTACAAAATATATACAGAACTTATGAAAATGGTATACTGAACAGTTAACAGGCTGTGTGTTACTAATGTCTCATTTAGATGAAAATTCTATTTTAATTGAAAAAATGCTATAATAATGGCTTTGAATAATGAACTGATACTTTCTTAAAAGAATTTTCACAGCAGTGGGAGTATTTTTCAAGGTTTCATCTTTCAGATTATGTAATAAAATTCTACTGTTCACGATAAAAATTCCACTGTTTCGGGGGTGTTGAAATTAGTGGGGGTTATTAAAAGAATGATACTTAAAGAAGTGATTTTTGGGAAGGAAATTGAGGTCTGATACTTAAACAAGTGATTTTTTTGTCATTATTCTAGATTCAGTACAAGGTCATCACCTGAAATGACCTGGTCATCCTAGACAACCCAGATGTTGGTTCTGATAAGTTTAGAAACATAATTAGTCCCTGGATCATTAGTATTCTATATTTAAAGCTAAAATAAAATTTGATCACTTCTTCTAGTGATTAATTTGTACTACTTAAATAGGTGATTATTAAAGAAAGACAACTCTAACTTCCAACCTTTATGTAAATAATGTTACTTGAATCAGTGATTTAGAAAATCACTTGTTTAAGTAAGTCCCCTGACTGATTAAGCAAGACCAGGTTGCATGCAAATTTTTAGCAAATGTTTGTTGTAAAATCTATGACATATAAAAAAAGAAGTCAAATTTGCTAAAACTTTGCATACAACCTTGTTTCGCTTAATAAAACTAAAATAATTTATAATAAAAAAACCTACAATTATATTTTTAATAAGTTTACTATTTCATGTATTAACTGATTGATTTCTTTTTTAAAAAGGTGCTCAGAACATTGGTTAGAAAGCACATGTATATACAAATCTGTGAAAGACCTTTTAATTTATCTTTAAATCATCAAATCTGTAATTTCTACAACATATGTAGTCATGATAGATGTTTCTTTTTAAAAAGAAATTGTTGTTGACACATATTTATATTATGTTTCTTTCTCAAGATGTTCAGTTACTTAAATTGTATATATATGCTATTATTTTGGATGGCATGGTAAATTATACTTATCATTTCTTATAGATTATCGTTGAACTTGATCATCTCAACGAGATTGATATTCTCGCTTGAGCCGGATCGGCAAAAGCGAGAAAATCAATCGAGTTGAGATGAATGTTTATCGCTATTTTACCTATGACAACATTGTCAATTTCATTAGCAACGCCACAAGTTTCCTTTAAGTTTTTAGCGATAATTTTCCATCTCAAGCGAGTACATGTAGCATGATATGAAAATTATCACAAAAAATTATCAAAGGAAAAATGCACAAAAACGCGATAATAAATTATATATATCTCAGGGCCTCTACTCATATAAGACTTCCATTTATATCAGATCTGTTTTTACTGTCTTGATTTACTAAGTCAAAAAGCAAGACTGAGGTATTCTTCTTTTGGGGATATCATGGGATATCACCAACCCGATATCAATAATTTGTTTAAGTTTGTCATGTTTGTTATTAGATCAGTTTTAGAACTTTTACACTAATATGCATGGTATAAAGAGTCCAATAATATTTGGTATGTAGTTGTTTAAGCTAATTGGCCCTTAGTTATGATCTATTGACTTTGAAACTTTTGGGATAGTTTATAAAAAAGAAGATGTGGTATTATTGCCAATGAGACAACTATCCACAAAACACTATAATGACACAAACATTAACAATTATAGGTCACCGTACGGCCTTCAACAATGAGCAAAGCCCATACCGCATATAGTCAGCTATAAAAGGCCCGGATAAGACAATGTAAAACAATTCAAGCGAGAAAACCAACGGCCTTATTTATGTAAAAAAATGAAAGAAAAACAAATATGTAACACATAAACAAACCACAACCACTGAAATACAGGCTCCTGACTTGGGACAGGCACATACATAAATAATGTGGTGGGGTTAAACATGTTAGCGGGATCCCAACCCTCCCCCTAACCTGGGACAGTGGTATAACAGTACAACATAAGAACGAACTATAAAAATCAGTTGATAAAGGCTTAACTCATCAGATAGACAAAAAATAAAAGTGGACGTGGCCGGGTACTTATATGTTTAAAGTTCATTATTATTGGTGGGAAACTTGCATGTTTAAAGTTCATGATTATTGGTGGGAAATTACGTAGATCATCACAGTGTTAAGTCAACATGGTCAATGGTTTCGGTTGTATTAGCAGTCGGTACATCTTATTTCCATGGAGATTATTTGGCCAAGCCCCTTCAGTCATTGTCTTGAGATTTCGATTATTTTGCATTATATTTATATAGATGTGAAAGTACATGCATTGCTATTTTAATTTCAACATCACATTTTACCACTAAGAAAAAAAACATACATGACATACACATGATACAGGGGGTGACAAAACAATCTGTCAATTTTTTATTTTACCTTTATATAATTTTATATTTGATTTTGCTGGTCTCTCATTAGAAATTGATTCATGTTTTAGTCATGTTAATCATAAATGATTTATGTTTGTAGATTTTTATCAACAATGAGTTTGTAAATTCTGTCAGTGGAAAGGTTTTCCCAACCATCAATCCTGCCACAGGAGAAAAAATATGTGACATACAAGAAGGTGATAAGGTATGTGTGTCTGGTGTGATAGGGTTATAAGTCTCTAACAGAAATAAGCCTTTGAATGAAGTTTCGTCCCTGTAAACGGTACATGTAAATGATAGTTTTCTAATGGACATACACACTCAATTAGTGCAAGCTGAAAGGGGCTGCACTAGCTACGAGATATATATTAGATAAAAATTATCTTTGATTTTTTTGTTCAATCATTCTTCATTTTGTTCATGTAAGTAAAATAATAAAAATATGTGTGTTTCCCCTCCCACCTCCTGGTCAAAAAATTATTTTCCGCAAAAAAATCAAAATGACTATTTAATCATTCCCAAAATTAATTGTTTCCATGTTTGAAAATTTCTTGAATGCAAAAGAATTGATGATCTAAATAAATACTTTCAAATTGAGCACAAACAACTGATAAGTGGCCTAGACTTGACAAGTCAAACCATTCATGTGACGTGCCATGAATGTCAACATTGAAAGTGAAACCAGTGTAAACCATTTTTGATTGACAGATTCTACCATCAAAAACTCATTTTTGTCGAGCCTTCGACTTTAGTCGAAAAAGCGAGACTAAGCGATCCTACATTCCGTCGTCGGCGTCGTCGTCGGCGGCGTCCACAAATATTCACTCTGTGGTTAAAGTTTTTGAAAATTTAATAACTTTCTTAAACTACACTGGATTTCTACCAAACTTGGACAGAAGCTTGTTTATGATCATAAGATAGTATCCAGAAGTAAATTTAGTAAAAATAAAATCCTATTTTTTCTGTATTTTATTTATAAATGGACTTAGTTTTTCTGCGGAGAAACATTATATTCACTCTGTGGTTAAAGTTTTTAAAATTTGAGTATCTTTCTTAAACTATACTGGATTTCTACCAAACTTGGTCAGAAGCTTGTTTATGATCATAAGATAGTATCCAGAAGTAAAGTTTGCAAAATTGATATTCCATTTTTTCTGTTTTTTACTTATAAATGGACTTAGATTTTCTGCAGGGAAACATAACATTCACTTTGTGGTTAAAGTTTTTAAAATTTTAATAACTTTTTTTAACTATCCTGGGTTTGTACCAAACTTGGACAGAAGCTAATGTTGATGATCATAAGATAGTATCCAGAAGTAAATTTTGTAAAAAAATAAATCCATTTTTTTCGTATTATACTTTTAAATGGACTTAGGTTTTCTGCCAGGAAACAACACATTCACTCTGTGGTTAAATTTTTTAAAAATTTAATAACTTTCTTATACTATTTAAAATTTGTATCAAACTTGGACAGAAGCTTGTTTATGATCAAAAGCTAGTATCTAGAAAGGAAATTTTGTTAATATTTGGTACCTGTGTATCTGTATTTTACTTATAAATGGACTTAGTTTTTAAAGGCAGTGCTTTAAGGCCTGACTTTTAAGTCATGAGGTTCATCTTTTCATACGCAATCTTTGCAGGGGGTCTTTTGGCCAGAAAAAGATCCGGAAATGTTCGAATTTCTCCTCTTCTTTTTATGGTATAATATGGTTTTTGTTTCTTTCATTTACATTGGGGACTAAAGAAACGATCAGTGTGTATTGTTCGTTTTATAGAACTTGTTATTAGTGTGTATTTTGCATTATAAGCAGTCAACCTGACTACAAACTATCATTATGTGTATTCCGTGTGGAAAGAGGTCGAGTGTTATCTGACTGACATCTAAAGATTCTTTAATTAGTTCAGACGTTGATATAACAATGAAAAGTCGACTGAACATGATTAATATTGCATCTTCTATAATTCAAAGCGGAATTCGGTTTATGAACGAGAAACCGTAAAGCGTTTTCAATTTCGGTTCTAGTTATGTATGTTGTCTACGTATTATCCTGGTTCCCGGTACTACGTTCCGGGTATTAGCTATTGGATATATGTGATGTGTAACATTACGATCGGGTACCAGCCAATCTACTAACCCGAATAATCCAGTCGTTATACTCCGACTCACTATCGATCGCTACATTAATGAAGACCTCGAAGAATTTGACAAAGTGAATTGAGAAGGAAACGGATAGATATACGTCCGTAATTGCTATCAGGTAAAACAATTTAAATGTACAGAACAAACACATTTACTTCACACAAATAGTACGGGCTTAAGCTTTTTATTGTCTTACACGACTGTAGTCTAGTGTTTAAACGACGGCGGTGACCTACAAGGTACGGGTCATACTGGGTCAAGTCTAAATATGTAAACATATCCACGTGCTATTAGGTATAAAGCATCGTAATGCAATATCTACAATTTTTCCTCCTTTATACATCGTTTAACCAGATATATTTCTCTTTCAAATACACTTAAACACGGGTTGTATGTACGTATCTTTTCTAGTGTTTTCTTATCCTTATTAAAGTTCATTTGTTGATGTTTAAATATTTTTGAACGACTGAACACAGGAGTGAATGAATGCAACAATTATATATACTGAAGACTTGGGCTGTACAATGATAGTGTATGTATATCATACTGATAATTATTCTAGCAGTAATTATGTTAATTTAGGATGTAATGACAGGAATTCATGAGTTATGCCTCAGGCTTTTGGAAAAAATATCAATGACAATGTAAACAGGAACAAAACATTGACACGAAAGATGCTCTCTTCTATGTTATAGTTATTTGGGTATGTGTGTTACACAAGTTTCAAAAAAACTTAAGTTATAAAACTTTTTTTCAGGGCACAAACCCACTTTAAAGAGACATGTCTACTGCCATACCCATCCTATTTTCATGCACCATTTGCAAGCACTGAATGGTTTGCAAAATTAAAAATCAGGACGGTGTCCAATTAAAACAAAAGAACTAAACTGGATGAATATTGTAGGAGAAATCTAGAGGAAAGTTTTGATTTGTGAAATTGGTTTTCCTGAAAAGTCATTCATCCTAGCCTGCAGAAACGAACTATAACTGTCCACCACCAACTGACGAGCTAATGTTGAGCTTCGCATATGGAATTACTCAAATACCATCAATGTCTATGTTTTCAGCACAGATTTCACAAGTTATGACACAGCTGTGCTTTTTTATACCTGTTAAAGAGTTGTATACTAAATTTTATTTTTTTATCAATAAATATATATTGTGTCATTTAAGAACTTGTATTTTGCCAAAAGATGCATACTAGTGAATGAAAGTGGTGCAGTTCATTTTGCCTTGGTATATAGAATTGAATTACAATTGTTCATGTTATTGGAATGCTTATAAAAATAAGGAGATGTGGTACAATGTATTTGATATTTAGTGAGTTTATCAAGCAAAAGTGAATAAGAAATAGGTATAAGCAGTTACAGGTACTACTGTACAATCTCAAACAATGAGAAAAACTCATACCGTAAAGAGAATTTCATATTTACAAGCAATTTTTGTTTTTGCGTTGAATAATTTTCTTCTATTGTTTTAATTGCTAATATGGGAAGTGGTTAAAATGCTAATGAGACAGCTGTTATGGCCACAGAGCCTTAATTGAGAACTTCTTTTTCATTCATACCGGTAGATTTTGCCTGGAGTTAGAAACATATCTGCCAACTTTTCAAAATGCACATGGGGGTTTTACGTGAAAGATGGTCCATATAGTCATACAAAACCTTCAAGGGGGCCTTCAAATGGAAGCAGGACAAGTTGCCCCACTGGCTAATCGCCCCACTTTTTAAAAAAACGCCACAAACTGATTTATCAAATCGCCCCACATGTGAAATTGGTTAGATCATGTTTAATATTACTCCTGCCAACTCGCCCTACTTATAAAAAAACGGTAATACTTAGATTAATATATATACAATTAAAAATAAAAACTTGCACCACTTTCAATTAATGAAAACTAATCTACACAGAATACAAACAAACTGAAAATTAATTTAATTACTATTATTGATATATACTGAGATTATAATTCTAAAAAAAAAAATGATTGTTGAAGAATAACTGTAAGTTTTGAAGCTTAGTTATTTGCATAACAATTGAAAAGAAACCAGTTAAATGTATCAAAATGCAATATAAGGAATATAACTTATATTCAATGGAATAATATCTTTTTCCATAAGTGCCAGGGCGAGTTGGCATTACTAAATTCATCCTGGTTAATAATATATTTATCTAGATTTCACCCATTTCCATTAGATGGGACCAGTTGGCAGGAGTAATATTAACGGGATTTAACACAGTTCACAAGTGGGGTGATTTGGTAATCCAGGTTGGGGCAGTTTTTTTGTCGAGCCTGCGACTTTTGTCGCAGAAAGCTCGACATAGGGATAGTGATACAGCGGCGGCGATGTTAGCTCAGTTCTTAAAAGCTTTATATTTTAGAAGGTGGGAGACCTGGATGCTTCCTACTTTGTATATGGTTGCCTCATGTTACGAAGATTCCGTCAGTCACATGTCCAATGTCCTTGACCTCATTTTCATGGTTCAGTGACATGACTACTTGAAAAAAAAGTTAAAGTTTTTGGAATGTTAAATTCTCTCTTATTATACATGTAAGTAATTGGATAACTATTTTTGGTATGTGCGTACCTTGCAAGGTCCTCTTGCCCCTCAGACAGTTTTCACTTGACCTCGACCTCATTTCATGGATCAGCGAACAAGGTTAAGTTTTGGTGGTCAAGTTCATATCTGAGAGTGAGATATTATAAGCAATAGGTCTATTATATTCGGTGTATGGAAGCACTCTAAGGTGTACATGTCCAACTGCCAGGTGTCATCTGACCTTGACCTCATTTTCATGGTTTAGTGGTTATAGTTAAGTTTTGTGTTTTGGTCTGTTTTTCTTATACTGTTTGCAATAGGTCTTCTATATTTTGTGTATGGCATGGTTGTAAGGTGTACAGGTCTACCTGGTAGGTGTCATATGACCTTGACCTCATTTTCATGGTTCAGTGGTTAAATTTAAGTTTTTGAGTTTTGGCCTTTTTTTCTAATACTATATGCAATAGGTCAACTATATTTGGTGTATGGAAATATTTCATGATCTACATGTCAGTCGCACAGGTTTTATTTGACCTTGATCTCATTTTTAACGGTTCATTGCTCAGTGTTAAGCTTTTGTGTTTTGGTCTGTTTTTCTTAAACTATAAGCAATAAGTCAATTTTATTTGTTGTATGGAAGAATTGTAAGCTGTACATGCCTACCTGGCATGGTTTATCTGACCTTGACCTCATTTTCATGGTTCAAAGGTCAATGTTTAGTTTTCTTGGTTTATGTTAAGATTATGTGACAGTTGTAATAACGCTTTATTATTAGGAATATCAACATAATATCAATAATTAGTAAAGAAGGCAAGACATTTCAGTGTGCACTCTTGTTTTTAAAGTGGGGCGAGTTAGTGAAAAAGTGGGGCGATATGTCATGGATTCCCTTCAAATATATTCTAATGTGGTTTTTGGCTTCTTCGTGCATTAACAAGCTCATAGCCATTGTTGAATTAATTGTTTTCTTTAAAATAGTCGACAAAATTGCTCTTACAAAATTTCCATTTGGGAGCCTCGAGCTCGCTGGGGGAAATACTCTGCAAATACTGACAGTTGACAGGTATGGTCATCAAAAAAGTTGACATGTTACTATGTACATTTACCATTATGTTACTTGATGTCCTTGCTATACACACAGTACAGAGACTAGTCAATCTTTGTGAACTATTTTTTATGGGAGTCGTGTGTATACAATCAATAATTAAAAATAGTCTTTTTATATTGAAAAGGAAAAGTTCTTATATGTCTAAAGAAGAGGGACGAAAGACACCAAAGGGACAGTCAAACTCATAAATTTAAAGCAAACTGACAAGGCCATGGCTAAAAATGCATTTCATGGGAGGCACAGAAAATATACTGTAAACAGTAGACTAGATATAGGTGAACTAGGTACAAAAGAACTCTAAATCTTAAATTCTACAAACCACCTCTGTTCTATGGAAGATAATTATATAATGATATAACTGGACTAGAAATACACACAACCTGTAATTAACTGCCTTTACAGCGCTTTCGCGCTTTGATTCTTCCAGTTAACATTACATACAGTCTGCAGTTAAAGTTTTTAAAACATTTATTCGATTCATAAACTATCCTGAAATTTTTACCAAACTTGGACAGAAGCTTCTTACAATCAAAAGATAGTATCAAGAGGAATGTTTTTATTGATTGTTTTCCTCATTTTTGTTGAGCCTGGGAGTTTCAGCAAAAGTAGGCGAGACAACCCTTACGAATTTTTATATATATGCCAAAGTGGCTATTTACATATATTTTTAACCTTGAATATGAAATCAAACAGACCTAGAAAAATCTAATTGCACAAATTTATTATCTATTTATATATATCCATATTTATGGTTTGATAACCTTCAAATTCCCTTCTTCAGAGGTCTCATTGACGTTTAGACTAAAATGCACACACAATTCTGATACATATATTTTGATTCCATGTATTGTAAATTGCTTATTTCAGACTTTATAATTTGGATATATATATGTTTTAGTATGTCATAGGTCAAATATAAGAATTTGAGTCGAAGGATGAACACAAATTTGACAGATTACTAGTGCCCCTTCAAATTTGACAAAGCAATTTCAGCCTTAAAGCCCATTTTTGATCTGTGACTGTTGATTATTTCTACCAGTAAATCAATGGAATGCTTTTGACAGAAAGATTATATATGTATTATTTGTCTGACATGAATTACAGATTTTGTTTTGAAAATTCTATTTCTATTCAGATTAATATTACAGTGGCAGTATTGCATCAAACCAGAGAATCTCTATCATATTCAAATTATATTCAAATTAGATAATATTTGAACAGTTGTACAGTTGAGTAAATTGTCATTTAAAATTTCTTTGAGAAAAATGTTCAAGTAAAAATGTTGTTGGGCATCACATGATATGAAGTTGATTGGTTCAAAATCCAAGAAATTGATGAGAACAACTTGGACTGTTGTTTGTCTTTTTTAGTTTTCTCTTTTTTCAGTTGTGACACTGTTTGGTGTTGTATTTTTACTAATGAATCTGGATAACCCTTTGACATCTTTTGCCTCTATTTTGATCATTTAATCTGGATCTCTATTAAATCACAAATGAAAAGATATTTTATTTTTTAACCTCAACTCATACAGAAACTGGGATGAAAATGAAAGATAAATTCCATTCAAAACGATACCATATATATGTAACTGAGACAGACCCAAAATTTTTAGAACAGAAGGGACTGTGTTCACAGTTAAAGGGGACGACTTTTAAATCCTTTAAATCATAAATTCAGTAATTACATTTGAAAGAGGAGTTATAATCATGATAGCCATTTTGAAACCATCTTTTAGAAACAAAAAAAATTACTTAATTTAGCTACACTTGTATGTTATAATTGTAAATTTTGTTAAGTTGTAAACTTTAACATTTTTGCTTGTAATTAAATCTACTTTGCCTTGAGGTATATTATATTTCTGTGGTATAATATTTCTGTTCGTTTTAATTTTCTGGTATAGAAAAAAAGGTATGACCTTCAGTTGTGAGATATTAACAATTGGACATTGTACTGTAGTATTTATGAACTGATAATGATGCTTCTGGTGTAATCTACATTTAGCATATCATTGGTCTTACAATCAGACAGTAGAAATAAGAGAATGTAGGACAGAAAGTCACAGGACAAAAAGTCACAGACAAAAAGTCACGGACAAAAAGTCACAGGACAAAAAGTCACAATTCATTTTTTCTGATTATTTTCTTTGAATAAAAAATGCTTATTTTTACAAAAATATTTTTGTGTTTTTCTTGATGTATTGTATATTAACCAACTTTGTAAGCAAAATTTATCAAAAAAATATCAAAGATGATCAAATAATTGTTAAGAAAACAAAATGTCAAAGTAGATTGGCACTCAAATGGCTTCATGGTGCCAAGAAATATGTCCTTTGCATGATTAAAATAAAATAAATCTTCATTTTTCAAGTAGAATGATAAATTCCATTAAATTTAATATGAATATATGTATTAAAAAGTAAATATTTTCAAGATATTTCTCTTATATATTCCAACAATTGTCAAAAAATTATTTGTGACTTTTTGTCCTGTGACTTTTTGTCCTATCAAATTTGTGACTTTATGTCCTGTGACTTTTTGTCCTGTGACTTTCTGTCCGTTTACCAAATAAGATAGGGGGTTTTATACCTAAGATGTTTTATCCCCTTGTATTCATAATTAATACTCTCATTACAATAGGTAGACTTGTAGTTTCGTTATTATAGACAAATGACAGTTGTGAAAAGATGAAAATATAAGCTATCAGATATTCTTTCAGGTATATACCACTGAAATGATTTATACAACCAATATATGACTCTTGAAACTGTTTCATTGATTATATAGGCTGTTCAGATATTTATTTAGTTGTATTGATCAAAAATTGTATTGAGTAATAATATGCATGAATCTCCTCCGTGTTTTGTGAAAAGAAAAGATTTTGCTGACTTCACTGTAAATTCAATTATATTAAAAACATGTTCTAGATTATAAACCTGTGTGTCAATACAAGTATTGATAAACCATGTGTACATTGTGTATATCAAGGACGTATATTCGTATATACATGATATATAAGTCCTTATGTATATGGACGAGATAAACTGACAAACTTTATCTATTTAGCTGACCATACAGTTAGTTATCATAGCTACATACATCATGTACATGACGATCAAGATAATTTAAAAAACAGCAGTAAAATATTTAAGGACATTGTCATAAACAAACACTAACAAGACTCATGAAGAAAATTGATGATATTTAGTCAAATCTGTAAAATTTTGAAAATATGCTTTAGCTTTATGTAAAAAGATAGAATATTGTCAAAACATTTATAAGTTTCATAACAAGTGAAAATAGGATTATGCTTGATATCAACTCAAGATATTTTCATTTTGATATAGAAATTGAAATATACAAATACAATGGATGTTACTATCTTAACCCTTCAATCAATGTAATTATCATCTGGCCTTCTCTATTATTGACCACCTCTGTAGTCTGGTGGGAACATGTTTGTCTTTAGGAGGTTGTGGGATAACACATTGTCCAGTGTCAAAGTTGGTACTTTCTGGTTCTTTGTTAGTTTATTAAGCATAAAGGAGTAAGAAGTTGAGTTAGGCCCAAAGTATTAAGGAGTAAGAGTCTGAGAGTCAGATAAATGTAACTGGGTAAGGTGACATATCTGTCTTTGGACTAGCATGTTAAAAAAGTAGGGTTAATATTCATATTACATTAACATGTTCTGGTACCCTATATTAATTTGCCACTGGACATTGAAGCAGCCATCAACCATATCTATTATTGTCCTTATATTTTAGGCAGATGTAGACAAGGCAGTCGCTGCAGCAAAAGAGGCTTTCAAACTTGGATCACCATGGCGACGAATGGATGCCAGCAAGAGGGGGAAACTTCTGATGAAATTTGCTACCCTCCTAGAAAGAGATGCCCAGTATTTAGGTGTAAGTTATTTTTGTCCCTTTCTATTTGGCTATCATTGGATACACTATTAAGTCAGCTATTTGTTTGACCAAAGGTTTACTCATCTTAGATCTTTTCCATGTTGTCTGATAATTATACAGTATTCAAATGTGGTAGGATTTTTTATAATGATGTGTAATAATCATTTTATTTAATCCACCACATTTTTCTGTACAATGACTGTCAAAAAAGGATTGTATAGTCATGATTTTAACGGAGTTAATGTATGTACATATATATTTGTACTGCATGTACTTAAGCATGTTAAAATTACATTATGATACAACAACAACAAAAACGTTTATCATTACAAGTGTCCCATGATGATTGTCATATCTCACATGTCTTATATAGATTTAAAAACATCACTTGTATTACATCATTTAGTTTTGATGATTTTGCAGTTTCCATCCCTATTATCAATATGTTGTTAATTATGAAGCCTTTTCATATGTATGGTAGTTTATTCGGTATTTACAATATAATAAGTTTAGATACAGTAGAGTAACCAAAGTTCCGCTGAGTATTTTTTAGTTTTTTTAAACCCTTTTCTTTAAACGCGCATTTTTACACCAGCAATGAAAACCTTCTTTCCTTTACGGGTAGACTTTTTATATACATAAATTAATTGGTACAAGAAAAGCAAAATGAGTATGTTAAATTTGATGTATGCCTTTTTGTGATTCTTCGTTACATTTGTTGTTTTTATAGTGATATTAAGATGATAACACAATATTGACTGCTGTACCCCTATTTTTGACATTTTTACTCTTTGAGTATGTTTGTTTTGTTCATACATGTTGACAATGTAATGGAATTTGATGCGACTGTCATACAAGTGAGAGGTTTAGCTAGCTATAAAACCAGGTTCAATCCACCATTTTCTACATAGAAAATGCCTGTACCAAGTCAGGAATATGACAGTTGTTATCCATTCGTTTGATGTGTTTGGACTTTTGATTTTGCCTTTTGATTTTGGATTTTCCTTTTTGAATTTTCCTCGGAGTTCGGTATTTTTTGTTTTTACTTTTTTCTATCCTTTCAATTTTTGTTCACCATATTTGCAAATAAACTCTTTAAACAGACTTCTTTTATTTATGGCCCATCATTAAAGTTCAACAATAAAACTTAAAACAGCAACCTATAATGTTTGTGAAGTACACACTTCAAAACATCCAGTTTTATAAAAATTGTATATATCCAACTCATTTAAGTGACATGTGAAGACACTTGACAAAAAAGATGACGGGCATCAATTAAGTCTTTATAATTTATTTTTTTTTAAATTTTGCCAATACTGGTTTTCTTTTGCCACAATTTTATTTATTTATCAAAAGGCTGAGTTTAAATAATCAGTCTTTTGACCAAAGAGGACGTAATTTCTTATCTTATATTAATAGATTGTTCTTATCATTTATCTATTGTTCTACTTATCATGCTTATACACCATACATGCATGACATAATTTCTACAGGGTTCATAATAGGAATGTATTATTTGATTCTGAACAAGAGAGGGGGAGCTTTTTTTGTTTAAGATTTATAGTATGTAAACAAATTTCAAAATAAAGACATTATGTAAGGAGTCCTATGGAACCCTGGTATATTAAGCCTGAGATTACTGCTATGAGTGTAAGGCCAAATAAAAATATATGTGTGGTTCCAGTTACCCTACCTACCCTACTTTTTAGTTGTTATAATAGCCTACCCTAAAGATTTTTTTATCATTCTCCTTTTTAGCACTGTTAAAGTCAGAATGTTCCTCCCATAGATTCAATGTAGAAAAATATCATGAATTAAGAAAAAATCCCTACCTACCATGCCTACCTACCCTAATCTTTTTTCAGATGTCACTGGAACCTTGCATAATATTTTATTAGGCCTAAAAATGTAATGTTTTAGTAACGGAAGTGAGATAGTATACAGCAATTTCACATTCTGTCATTGGATTCAGGGTTGTCAACAATTTATTTTCAGTCTGTTGTTAATTGTTATAAACCTCCATGGAATTTTATAAAACTTCGATGGACACTATTCATTTCTTCTTAAAAAAAAGCAGTAACCTTGCAAATTTTAGACATTTATTTTCCTTTTTCCTTATTTAATACTTTAGTAGATGGATTTATTTAACATTTATATACAGAAGACACTAATAACCTTGTCAAACCTTCATGTCACAAAACTCAGATCAATGAATAGCATCTGAAGAGAAAAGATGTTTTCTCCTGATCCTAAATAAACTGAAGTTTTGTTATTGAACACTTTCCTTTAAATTAACACAAACAACAGCAATATTAATCAAGAATAAGACAAATTACTGAAAAGGTTCTATGACACAGGGATTAAAATAAAACAATTTCATGTGTTTTGGGGTTTCCTAGAGAAAAGGATGATAATTTTTGGATCAGAAGCTTGAGATGTTGTTGTTGAAGTTGTTGGCATGGACAAAACACATGGCACTTATCAGAGTATATAATCTTTAGTTTGTAACAGGTAAACATGATTATTTTTAATTCAACTTTCTTGTGTATAAATTGGAGTTTAGTGTCATACTAAACTCCAAATTATACCATCATCACTAAACTAGTATACATATTTATTAAGGGGACAGCTGAAGGACACCGGTCTTCTGGAATTTCTCGCTGCATTGGAGACCTTTTGATGACCTTCTGCTGTTCTCAGTTCTATGGCCGGGTTGTTGTCTCTTTGACACATTCCCAGGACAGACATTTCCATTCTAAACTTTATGAGACAGTCTTTAAATCTAAAGGACAGAGTATGATAAGGGTTGTTTTTGGCCCCCCTTTTTCCAGAACTTTTATACTTTAAAGCATGGTAATTTATCATTTGATACTTTCAGAGTTTGGAGACTTTAGATAATGGTAAACCCTACACCCAGGCATTTGGTGAATGCTATTTCTCATCAGATGTTGTCAATTACTACGCTGGATGGGCAGATAAAATTCATGGAAAAACAATTCCTATCAGTAAGTCAGAATAATGTATAGCACAACAATTAGTATTATATCATACCACTTTGTTATTGAGCATTGAACAGCAATTATTTTTGATAAAATAAGGACAAACATTTTCAAAGTCATTTGAGGATCGGTTCATTCAACCATGTCAACAATTTGAAATTTACACAACACAGAAAAATTTTACAAATTCAAATTACTTAGATAAATAAAATGAATCAATGATTATATGACTTTGTCTGTAGCTGTGACTGTCTTGCTTTGATTGATAATACAAAACATGTATTGATTACTGGGAACACTGACAAGTTTATTACAAAAGGAATGATGTATCTCCCTCCTTCATATTGACTACCAGAGTTTTACTGAACAAGCATGAAATATTTACCACCAGATGTTTTAAAAGCAACCAATCAACCATAAAGTTAATGTCTAATACGATGAGATCAGCAACACATAGAGTTGCCTTTATTTTGACTATTACAAGTAACACAAATAGTCATGGGTGGGGGAATTTCTCGCTTCATTGAAGACCTATTGGTGACCTCCTGCTGTTTTCTGTTCTACGTTTGGGTTGTTGTCTCTTTGACACATTCCCCATTTCCATTCTCAATTTCATGTGAACAGGTGAACACTTCATGCCAATTTTACACTGGTTGTAAAATGATTGTCCTTTAATTATTTTGTTTTTATATTAAACACTCAATCTGTGATATTTTATTCAATCTATGCCAACATTTGTTCATACAATTCTATACCTTAATTTCAAATGTTTGCATAGGATGAATGAACCATAATTAGGAATATCTGACAATCTGAAGTGGTAGAATTTATATATGAGCAAAAAGTGGCATCTTTGTATTAAAAGAACTCTTTCAATTTTGAAATTAGTCATGAAATCTTATCAGAAAACATATATGGAATTGGATATAAACAAAAAGTTTTTTGTTTTATAAATATTAATTATATCTTCCCAATAATATCTCATAGTAAAAAAAAATTTAAAAGTGCTTGCCCGGCAAATGGCAGAATCTAGTTTTACATAGAAATGTATTGAAATGAGACCAATTTACTTCAAACACTGTGAAGCTGTAAATCTAAATGCAATTAATGTATCAGAATGATTTTCCTTAGGATAACATGGACCTATATCTATTATTTATAGATAGAGATGTTTGTCAACACAAAATCTCTACATTTAACATATGGTTAACTTTCATTTGATATATACATTGAAGTAAATCTGATACTTAGAGACTTTTACAATTTTGATTATAGTTTTGTGCAAATAAAGACAAATTATCCTTTTTCATTATAAAAGTTGAAACATCATCTTGTGATAAATAAGAGTTGAATTATTGTATTCTGTGGATACGTTTATTATTGTTAGTACCAATTATCATGGATTGAGGGTAAATTGTATTTTGATGAATTTTTATGCTCCACTCAGGGGCATTTAATCAGACTTATTTCCCTTGTAAATACTGACTTTTTGTTCTGTTATACCAAAAATTTGTAACGGTGCCGTTGAACATAGTTTCTCATCTACCTTTGCTGTTAGTCACAGGCTCAATAAAAATGAGGAAAACATAATGAAAATATCCCTATCTATACTATATCTTTTGATTGTCAGAAGCTTCTGTCCATTTAGTTTGGTACAAATCCAGGATAGTTTAAGAAAGTTATGAAATTTCAAAACCTTTAAGCACCGAAAAAGAATATTTGTGGACGACGTGAACAGTGGAATGTAGGATTGGCATGTCTAGCTTTTTCAACAAAAGTTGTATGCTCTACAAAAATGAACCAGTTGTCTGAAGTTTGATTAATCAGAGTTATTTCCCTTGTAGATGGTGACTATTGGTGTTACACCAGACATGAACCAGTTGTCTAAAGTTTGATTAATCAGAGTTATTTCCCTTGTAGATGGTGACTATTGGTGTTACACCAGACATGAACCAGTAGTCTAAAGTTTGATTAATCAGAGTTATTTCCCTTGTAGATGGTGACTATTTGTGTTACACCAGACATGAACCAGTTGTCTGAAGTTTGATTAATCAGAGTTATTTCCCTTGTAGATGTTGACTGTTTGTGTTACACCAGACATGAACCAGTTGTCTGAAGTTTGATTAATCAGAGTTATTTCCCTTGTAGATGGTGACTATTTGTGTTACACCAGACATGAACCAGTTGTCTGAAGTTTGATTAATCAGAGTTATTTCCCTTGTAGATGGTGACTATTTGTGTTACACCAGACATGAACCAGTTGTCTGAAGTTTGATTAATCAGAGTTATTTCCCTTGTAGATGGTGACTATTTGTGTTACACCAGACATGAACCAGTTGTCTGAAGTTTGATTAATCAGAGTTATTTCCCTTGTAGATGGTGACTATTTGTGTTACACTAGACATGAACCAGTTGTCTGAAGTTTGATTAATCAGAGTTATTTCCCTTGTAGATGGTGACTATTTGTGTTACACCAGACATGAACCAGTAGTCTGAAGTTTGATTAATCAGAGTTATTTCCCTTGTAGATGGTGACTATTTGTGTTACACCAGACATGAACCAGTGGTCTGAAGTTTGATTAATCAGAGTTATTTCCCTTGTAGATGGTGACTATTTGTGTTACACAAGACATGAACCAGTTGTCTGAAGTTTGATTAATCAGAGTTATTTCCCTTGTAGATGGTGACTATTTGTGTTACACCAGACATGAACCAGTTGTCTAAAGTTTGATTAATCAGAGTTATTTCCCTTGTAGATGGTGACTATTTGTGTTACACCAGACATGAACCAGTAGTCTAAAGTTTGATTAATCAGAGTTATTTCCCTTGTAGATGGTGACTATTTGTGTTACACCAGACATGAACCAGTTGTCTAAAGTTTGATTAATCAGAGTTATTTCCCTTGTAGATGGTGACTATTTGTGTTACACCAGACATGAACCAGTTGTCTGAAGTTTGATTAATCAGAGTTATTTCCCTTGTAGATGGTGACTATTTGTGTTACACCAGACATGAACCAGTTGTCTGAAGTTTGATTAATCAGTTATTTCCCTTGTAGATGGTGACTATTTGTGTTACACCAGACATGAACCAGTAGTCTGAAGTTTGATTAATCAGAGTTATTTCCCTTGTAGATGGTGACTATTTGTGTTACACCAGACATGAACCAGTTGTCTGAAGTTTGATTAATCAGAGTTATTTCCCTTGTAGATGGTGACTATTGGTGTTACACCAGACATGAACCAGTTGTCTGAAGTTTGATTAATCAGAGTTATTTCCCTTGTAGATGGTGACTATTTGTGTTACACCAGACATGAACCAGTAGTCTAAAGTTTGATTAATCAGAGTTATTTCCCTTGTAGATGGTGACTATTTGTGTTACACCAGACATGAACCAGTTGTCTAAAGTTTGATTAATCAGAGTTATTTCCCTTGTAGATGGTGACTATTTGTGTTACACCAGACATGAACCAGTTGTCTGAAGTTTGATTAATCAGAGTTATTTCCCTTGTAGATGGTGACTATTTGTGTTACACCAGACATGAACCAGTTGTCTAAAGTTTGATTAATCAGAGTTATTTCCCTTGTAGATGGTGACTATTTGTGTTACACCAGACATGAACCAGTAGTCTGAAGTTTGATTAATCAGAGTTATTTCCCTTGTAGATGGTGACTATTTGTGTTACACCAGACATGAACCAGTAGTCTAAAGTTTGATTAATCAGTTATTTCCCTTGTAGATGGTGACTATTTGTGTTACACCAGACATGAACCAGTAGTCTAAAGTTTGATTAATCAGAGTTATTTCCCTTGTAGATGGTGACTATTTGTGTTACACCAGACATGAACCAGTAGTCTAAAGTTTGATTAATCAGAGTTATTTCCCTTGTAGATGGTGACTATTTGTGTTACACCAGACATGAACCAGTAGTCTAAAGGTTGATTAATCAGAGTTATTTCCCTTGTAGATGGTGACTATTTGTGTTACACCAGACATGAACCAGTTGTCTGAAGTTTGATTAATCAGAGTTATTTCCCTTGTAGATGGTGACTATTGGTGTTACACCAGACATGAACCAGTAGTCTGAAGTTTGATTAATCAGACTTATTTCCCTTGTAGATGGTGACTATTTGTGTTACACCAGACATGAACCAGTTGTCTAAAGTTTGATTAATCAGAGTTATTTCCCTTGTAGATGGTGACTATTTGTGTTACACCAGACATGAACCAGTAGTCTAAAGTTTGATTAATCAGAGTTATTTCCCTTGTAGATGGTGACTATTTGTGTTACACCAGACATGAACCAGTTGTCTAAAGTTTGATTAATCAGACTTATTTCCCTTGTAGATGGTGACTATTTGTGTTACACCAGACATGAACCAGTTGTCTGAAGTTTGATTAATCAGAGTTATTTCCCTTGTAGATGGTGACTATTTGTGTTACACCAGACATGAACCAGTTGTCTGAAGTTTGATTAATCAGAGTTATTTCCCTTGTAGATGGTGACTATTTGTGTTATATCAGACATGAACCAGTCGTCTAAAGTTTGATTAATCAGACTTATTTCCCTTGTAGATGGTGACTATTTGTGTTACACCAGACATGAACCAGTTGTCTGAAGTTTGATTAATCAGAGTTATTTCCCTTGTAGATGGTGACTATTTGTGTTACAGACATGAACCAGTTGTCTGAAGTTTGATTAACCAGAGTTATTTCCCTTGTAGATGGTGACTATTTGTGTTACAGACATGAACCAGTTGTCTAAAGTTTGATTAATCAGAGTTATTTCCCTTGTAGATGGTGACTATTTGTGTTACACCAGACATGAACCAGTTGTCTAAAGTTTGATTAATCAGAGTTATTTCCCTTGTAGATGGTGACTATTTGTGTTACACCAGACATGAACCAGTAGTCTAAAGTTTGATTAATCAGAGTTATTTCATTTGTAGATGGTGACTATTTGTGTTACACCAGACATGAACCAGTGGTCTGAAGTTTGATTAATCAGAGTTATTTCCCTTTTAGATGGTGACTATTTGTGTTATACCAGACATGAACCAGTAGTCTGAAGTTTGATTAATCAGAGTTATTTCCCTTGTAGATGGTGACTATTTGTGTTACACCAGACATGAACCAGTTGTCTGAAGTTTGATTAATCAGAGTTATTTCCCTTGTAGATGGTGACTATTTGTGTTACACCAGACATGAACCAGTTGTCTAAAGTTTGATTAATCAGAGTTATTTCCCTTGTAGATGGTGACTATTTGTGTTACACAAGACATGAACCAGTTGGTATTTGCGGACAAATCATTCCAGTAAGTAAAAATATTAATTTTCAGAGAATTTTGTTTTTGCAAATATTCACTTGTTATAATACAACTACAATAAAAGATTTAGACATAATTTATTTATAGATAAGTTATTTGCATTGGCTAATTTAACAAAAAATAAGAGTTTATTTGTTAGTGGAGAGTTTAACATATTAAATGAAATTCTTTGAATCAATACATTTTGCCAGATCAGTAATGGTCATTGTAAATTCTTATATTGACCAGCATCAGTCTACGGGTCTGTAGTACAAGTTCACCTTATAGGAAACAAAGAACTGTATAATACTTTAGAAGCTTTTCCACAGGGTAACATAATAAACAAATTTTTCCTGAACATGCATGAAATATTTGCCACTGGACATTAAGCAACCAACAATCCATTACAAAGAACGAGATATACTAAATAAAATAAGTTGATATCTGTCACTGACATTATGATTTATGAAAAATTGTAATGCAAAAATTATTCAAATTTAGAAATAAGACTTAAATGTACAGTTAACTGTTTTGATATTTGATAAAGTATAGATTGTATTCACAGTGGAACTACCCTGTACCAATGTTTGTGTGGAAGATAGCTCCAGCATTAGCTGCTGGTAATGTCATTGTGGTCAAGCCTGCAGAACAGACACCATTGACAGCTTTATATTGCTGTGCTCTACTGAAAGAGGTAGGAAATTATAGGCGATCTGAAAGTAGGAACTATATTGTTATTTAAGTACTGGTATTTAAATGGTTTGTTAAAAAAGTCAGTAAAACTTTGGCATACTGTAAAGCAGGTCTTGAATTTCAAGTTGTTGTATCATATTTGTTTGTAATAATGGTGCTATAAACCTTAGAAGGAAGCTACATCAATTTGTGAATTACAGTTACCGTATTTAGCCATGTGTAGTACACAGTTATGTATGATGCGCACCCCCGATATTCCAATATTTCCTTTCTATTGATCATGTTGATTTAGAGCACTGCCTGAGGTTATTGTATTGTTTACCTGTCAAAAGTTCCATGAGGATAACATAGTACCTTTATCTACCTCTAATATGTTTGAGCCAAAGGACTTTAGTGTTTCCCAAAGCATAACATGGACATTGATTTCTCTAATTCTATGGTAATTTATACCTTTCTGAACTCATTGTATACATAAATTTAATCAACTTGTGGTTGCCAGGGATCTCAGAAAATGATTGGATGAATTTAAGGGTCATAACCTTTATCAGCTCACAGGATGAATCAAAATATGCATACAGGTGATAATGAAATTGTCAACTTTTATGGAATGTGGAGGGAGATTTTAACAAAAATGAAAATTATTTTGTTCATTAGAGAAACAGATTCTTGCATAGCTACTCATGGATTAACGTACTTATCCAATCTTGATAGCTAAATTATAAATTTTAAAGTCCTAGTGAAGGCTCTGAATTTAGAATTGATAATTTTACTAACTCCATTAGATTAATCCGATAATCCACTGGTAACAATGTAAGAATTTATATATCTACAAAGGATAATGCACCTGGTATCACACCAAACTTTTATTGTTAGTGCTGGTATCACACCAAACATTTATTGTTAGTGATAGTGTTAATCATCATAGGTTGTTGACCAACTTTATTCGACAATTATTTAAGCCTAAATTTTCACAACAGTTATTAAATTCTTAAAATGAAGGTGCTTTCATCCAAAATACAACAACTATTCAGATAATTATAAAAGCTGTGATCTGTGGTGACAATGTTATGTATTTATCCACTGTTTTACAGGTCTACTTGTTTGACTGTTAACAGTTGTAATATAGAATATTTCTCTGTGGAGGGGCAATTTTGATATTTGATTTATATAATTATGCCTAAATTTTAATGAAATATATACCATTATAAAAGTTGACATGCTAATACAATTGCTACACACCCATACTTAATCCCTAATAACACTTCAAACTCACTCATGTAGAATGTCACAGGAGTATAAAATATCTACCTCTAATAATGTGTTTGAGCCAAATGACTTTGGTGTTTCCCAAAGCATAAGATGGACATTTATATCTACAAAGGGATATGCAACGTGTATCACAGGTATTTGTTCATCATCAAAGGTTGTTAAACATCTTTATTTCACAATTTTAGGTTATGAGATTACTATTTTCATAACAAAACTTTATAACATATAGTGTGATAAATGCATACATTTTTCAAATCAGTTATTAATTTTTCAAAATGAGTGTTTTCCAATCGAACAATAACAACCATTGTGATATTTGTAAATGACGATAATGTTATGTATTCATACACTGTTCTACAGGTCTACTCTTTTGACTGTTAACAGTTGTAATATAGAATATATCTCTGCGGAGGGGCAATTTTGATATTTGATTTATATAATTATGCCTAAATTTTAATGAAATATACCAAAAATTATGTAACTATAACTTTTCAGGCTGGTTTCCCCCCAGGTGTTGTGAATATTGTACCTGGATATGGTCCCACGGCTGGTGCTGCCATCACTAATCACCTTGACGTCAACAAAGTGGCCTTCACTGGATCAACAGAGGTAAATGCTTTATTCTTTTACGGTCTGTTACTGCAGACGCTCAAATGAACACCATCTATAAATACTACTCAATGTTAACAAACAATCAAGGATTCCATCTCGTTCGTTGTTGAAATGGTTAGAGGGGGCTATCCAAGATAAAGCATTGAAAAATTGAAAGGCCTACACGAATACCCTGACAAGTTTTGAGTTAAAAAAGGCTATGCAGAAAAACTTCTAGGCGTTTATAAATAACATTATTAAAGAAAGTGGCAATGAAAGAGGGTGTTGATGGGGGATTTACAAAATAGAGAATAATTGGCAAAAATTAAAAGAATATCTTTTAGAGAAAAATGGACCAACTAAAATAAAAGAATACTTAAGTTTAGATGCTGCCAGAAGTATTTCTTTGTCAAAAGTTAATTGAAACTGCATTGATTAATTTTGTCATACATGCTTACAACTAAACTCTTGCTTTTTAAATGCTCCAATTTATCTTTACGTTACATTGTAGATTCCTGTAATAGTTGTTGTAATGCTTTAAAAACTGCTCCCATTTAATCCTAACATGCCATTATATACCAGTATGCCATTTGCTGTTTAATTTTCTTGCAGCTTTTCGACAATATTTTGATGCCAATAGTATGCTTTTTGGAAATCACACTCTTTTCCTATTGAACAGAATTACATGTTGAAAAGTAAAGGTTCACAACATAATACAATAGCTTTAGTTATAATTTTTCTTTGCATTTCACCTTATATCATTTCTTTGCTTTATTTTTTCCTATAAGATACAGTAACATCAAATTTATAGTACATTTATTTTTCACTAAATACGATTAAACTGAGTATGCTTCATAAAGCCAACTATACAATATGGGTTTTCTCATTGTTGAAGGCGGAATGATGCCTATAATTAATTACATCCACTTCATTTTAACTTTGGTGGATAGCTGTCTCATGGCAATCATACCGCATCTCCTTATTTTTATATTCATTCTAGTTTTCATAACTTTGAACATCACTATTTTTGAAACTCTTGAATCAGTTATGTTACATACTTCTGCATCCCATTTTTATATACTGTATGATGTTCTATTGCATGATTGAATTTGTTTCAATTAAAGTGAGCCTAGCTTTTACACAAAGGACCTAAAAATTCACACTTTTTGGTAAAGCAATTATAAAATTGAAAATGATTAGGCTGCAAATTAGGAAGTTATACAATGCAATTTCTGTGCAACTTTGTTTCTTTGACTTTTTTTCACCAAGCTGTCTGAAATTTGACTTTTGGTACTTGAGTGCATCTATGAAAATTTACACTTAAATTCGTCAAAGATAAATATTATAATTTGAATTTTAAATTTTATACCTTAGTTAAACCTTAACTCTGTTAAGTTCATATTACTATTTTTTGTTTAAACCTTTTGAAGGTAAAGTTTGATTCTGATAAAGTAAACCTTTATCACCAGTTATTTTTATAACAGTACAACATTCTGTAAGATATGAATGAACACATATAATATATGTATATTGTAATTAAATGATTTTTGTCACAGGTTGGACAGATTATTATGCAAGCAGCAGGAGCTTCAAATGTGAAAAGAACAACCCTAGAGTTGGGTGGAAAGAGCCCTAATGTTATATTTGCAGATTGTGATTGTAAGTGTTGGTGATTATCATACTTTGAAGAACTGTTTCATGGTCTGTTAAAAACTTCTTGTTTGAACTAATTTTTCCTATCAATTACAAAAAAAACATGATAATGTTTTATCCAATTATGTATATAAAAGGGATTTTCCTCCATGGTTATTTTTTTTTTTATGATTATATATCCCCTAGTATTTCTTTCAAAACATTTGTCAAAAATTGTAAAGATCACAGAAAAAAACAATAGATCAATAGATCTAAGGAAAATTGCCTCTATAGGCATGAAAATGTGTGAGTGATTCTAATTAAGTGAGACTTGGCAGCCCTGTGTAAAATATAATGACAAGATGTATGTAGCAAATAATGATTTTTCCTTATTAAAGGAAATAGAATCTCAAATTTCCAATATATATCATATCTGACCATGTGATGACAATTTTGTAGTGGACACAGCTGTAGCAGCTGCCCAAGAAGCTGTGATGACCAATGCTGGACAGTGTTGTGTAGCAGGCAGTAGGACCTTTGTACAGGAGAGTATCTATGATGAATTCGTCAAGAGAACAATTGAGAAGGCAGCAACCAGGAAAGTTGGAGATCCCTATGAGACTGCAACACAGCAGGGCCCTCAGGTTCGTTTGATCTCCTGGTCAGGTCTAAATAGTTGACAAATATCTGTTCTTAATCTGCCAATGCACATCCCATATATATTGTAGTTTTATGTCAAACTATAATTTTAAATGTGTGTGATTTATCCTGTTGAGTGCTCTTTTTTAGGCCTCATACATTAAACAATTGCACAAATTAAGTTGCAAGTTGCAGTCAAAAACTGTTAATTCAGAAATGTTTGCATGCATTTATTATTGCTATTTTAAGACAATCTGCATACAGATATATGTATCAAATATCAGAATGTTAGTTCATATTCTTGTTATATAAATACTAACCCATTCTCATTATTGACATAATTACCTTAGAGAAAAAAATCAGTGGAATTACACTGGAATACCACTGATATTCCATTGTAATTTCCACTGGAATTCCAGTGATTATCAGTGGAATAATTTGGCTGGAATTCCACTGGAACTACATTGGCTTTCCACTGGAATTACAGTGAAAATTCCAGTGTTATTTCACTGGAATTCCAGCCAAATTATTACACTAATAATCACTGGAATTCCAGTGGAAATTACTGTGTTATTTCACTGGTATTCCAATGGAACTCCAGCCAAATTATTCCGGTGGAATGTGAATGTAGTTCCAGTGGTATTTTGCTGCAACTCCAATGGAATAATTGCAGTTCCAGTGGAATTGCTACTCTGACATATAAGATCAATTGGTGGCCTTATCACTAATCCTGAGAAACACAGAATATAGTGCATGATCATATGATTGATCTGATCATATTCAAATATTCAAATAAATTACATTTTTAACATCCTATATCCATAAACAGAAAAATGTCCTGCATGGTTTGTATAAGTAGAATAAAAACACAGTGACTATATGGTCAGCTTAAACCATACCCACAAACTGATTATCTAATATAAAATTATGTGTGATATATAAACTTCTCTTCCTTTCTGTAGTTCAAAACTTGCTGTCTCTGTACTTCCAACTAGAATTGCTAAATAAAGGTATTAAAATGGAGTCTGCATAAAATCTGTTTCATATCATTGCTGGCAGCTCATATTTAATCCCCTAAAAGTACAAAAATATTCACAAAGAATCAATTGTTCAAGAAGTAATGATTCTATGAGTATGAAGCAATAAATTCCATAGAAACAGCATTATGCATATATATTATATCTTAAATTACATTGGAAGTTTAAACTCAAATTAAGTACCCCCCTTTTTTAACCCTTGAAGATTAAACTGGCAACCTATAAGCAGGCCTGGGGTAATGGTAATTTGTAATTGTAATGCATTGTAATATTACATTTTTTGGATGTAATGCAAAGTAATTTGTAATGCACATTTTCTGCATTACAATTACATGTAATGTAATGATTACTTTAGTTAAAAATTGATGTAATGCCTCCATTACAGTACATTACTTTTCATTACAAATTGGTAAAATACATAAAATTGAAGAATATTGTATAATAAAAATAAAATATTAACAAAAACAAAAGAAAGTATGGAATAAAATTTTTGTCACAGTTAATTACTGTATTAAATAAATCAATCTTTAAAACACACATTTCTGATATTTGTTTAAAATGATATTAGGAATATTTTGGTGTTTGGTGGTTTGGTGTTCAATGAAAAATCTTATAAAAATTTATCAAACAAAACTATATAGATGAATGGAAAAAATATGAAGATGAAATTTTCATAATTCTATACACACCTTACATGTATTTCAGTGAAAGATTGAATATGTCAAACAACATTTTTAAACCAAACTGTGGTTTGGGTCCTGTCTGTGTTGTTATTTCACCTAATTAATATCAAAATGTTTTTTATTGCAATCAAATCTTCTCAACTTATGTTTGTCCTCACAGAGCCCTTAAGCATTTCAAAAGATAATCCTTTAATGACACATTTATTATATTCCTTTGGAATCCCTTAATGATGTCTTAATGATTAAGTGATCAATGTAAGAAACAAAATTATATGATAATTTATTTATTTTTTACCACCACCTAAGAATCTTAAAAGTGACTTTTCCAGTTTCATGCCTCCTACTACTCCATCAAAGAGTATAGACACAGGTATGGTGCAGTACATGATGTTGACATCTACTTGTCTGAGCCATGTGAAGAAATTTCAATCAATGCACTGGAATGATGGAAGTCAAATTCAGTGTGCCTTTCTTCTTTGGCTAATACAGCTATCAAGTATTTAGCCATTTCACACACATCAGCTGCTGTAGAAAGGCTTTTTAGTATTGCCAGAAAGGTGTACAGAACGGATCGCTGTTCTCTTAATGACATCACTTTTGAACCTCTTATGATAATAAAGTTCAATGGACATATTGATTAACCAGTATTCGAAGTCTATGTCACTAACACTGTATATATATCTACATATACCCCTGTAATATTTATCAATTTCTCATAAAAATCTGTTTTTTGAAATGCTTTTAGTTTTTATATTGAAAAAGTAATGTGTAATGTAATGCATTACACAGGCAAAGTTATTGTAATTTAATGCATTACATGTGAGAAAAAATGTAATTGTAATTGTAATTGTAATGGAAGAATCACAAAGTAATTGTAATGTAATGGCCCCAGGCCTGCCTATAAGTTTCATCAAGTTAATTTACACAATTTAATTTCTACATATCAGATTATCATATATATACCCATGTACCACTTACATGTCAGATTACGATATGTCTGTTATGAATGTGACAACAATATATCTTCATTAATTCATTGTCTGCCAAAACTTTCTGAATCCTAAATGTTTTATAGTGCCTCAACAAATTGTATTTCATAATCATTATATGTTAAATCAAATATTTATCTGAAAACAATTGCGTTTGGATTCTCCATTTTTGTTATCCAGCGTAATCATATGACGTCACGTATGCAAGTGCTTCTAAGTCAAGGTGTCAATCTCGTCCCATATAATATCGGCCCAAAGTTGATTCGTCCCTGAAACGGTATTTCAGTAAACTTTTCAAAACCGGTCGTCCGTTTGACCGCGAAAAACAGCTGATTTGCGGGGGTTTGCCGGTTTGTTGAAATTTAAAATCAACAAGAGTTACTTCCCTTTAATATGGGGGTTTGAGAATATTTGAAAACAATTTTATTTTGGATGTAACACGTATTCTGATTGGCTGACGTTATTTTGTTATGAGCCCATAGACATAATTTAGTCATGTGACCGTGACGTCATCAACGTTTTTTCATGGTTTTCTACGGTTTAAAATGGAATTGAGAATTAAATTATAAGAAATGACTGTAATATTTTTTCTGTCTATTCGAAATAACATAAAAAATGTGATGCACACTGTTAAATAACCCACTACGCGCGTTATTCAGTGTGCACCAAATTTTTTATGTTATTTCTTCATAGACAGAAAAAATATTACAGTCATTCCTTAAATGTATTTCACTTTCATCAAAATATATGTTTTCCTTTGTGAATTTTAGTTTCATATATAATATCTATCGCAAAATACAGCTACATCTTCTATTTCATCTGATTTCATTTTTTTATTTTGCATGAATAAAAAAAGATAAAACACCATACATTAATGATATTTCACTAATAATTATTTAGAATGTTCTACACCTATTAATCTGATCGCTGTTTATGATACTTATTTATAATTATGTAAGTGTGCTGTAAATTGTAAATGTTACACCGTGTCATAATGCAATAAAGGAGGCATTTGAAACGAAATTGACAGGTGAACAGAAATTACAGCCTCGGACTATAAGGTGACCTGATTGACTGCGTACGATTTGTAGGTTACAGTTATACAAATGATACATACAGATCAGTGATTTCAGATCATTTCCAATGATAAGGCCCGTTTTTCGAGATTAAATTATAATGATACCTGCTGGTATCCGATTTCAAGGAATAACCATTTAATTTAATGCAAATCTGCTGGGTCTTTTTGATTATGTATGGTGGGAGAGGCTGTATTCAGAGAAATTTCAATGTATAAAAAAAACAAATAAGGGTGATGCATTAAAAACATTTTTGAACAGAATGGCAATTTTATTTTTTTTGCTTTGCACGTTGCTGCAGAAGGTGTCAAAGCAACAATTAAATAGCCTTTCAAGACATCATACTTATTTGGACTATGTACAAATGAATTGTACTGACCTAATAGTCATTAGAATTTAAGGTAGCACAATACAAAGATTTGTTCACTCCCAATCAGACAACTTTAAACTGATGTAATTCATTTCATCTTTCTTTATATTTTATAAATGAGGTACCAAAAGAGAGAAGAAAGATTAAACTTTCAAATTGTGATAATTTCATTATGACATAATTATTACATAATAAATTCTTATGTAATTAGTTGCTATATTGTGATGTCCACACTTGAATGAATTTAGCGTCTTTGTTCTTAATAGCATCCCAAAATATTTTATAGATTCTTGTACAACACAGCTTGACCTCCAAAACTGTGTCTCAGATTTCCAAAAACATCAATAGAACAAATTTTATACCCAATTGAAATTAGTGGTCTCTTATGAATTGATGTTGCAAACTTCATTGAAGATTTATGAGAGAATGAAATGCAATAGGAAAAATCTGAGACACAGTTTTGGAGGTCAAACTGTGTTGTGCAAGAATCTATAAAATATTTTGGGATGCAAGGAATAAAAAAGAAGCTAAATTCATTCAAGTATGGACATCACAATATGACAACGTATTACATAACAATTAATTATGCAATAATTATGTCATAATGAAATTATTACAATTTGAAAGATTAATCCTTCTTCTTTCTTTTGGTACCTCATTTTATAAAATTTAAGGAAAGATGAGTGGAATTACATCAGTTTAAAGGTATCTGATTGGGTATGAAAAATCTTTATATTGTGCTACCTTAATATAAGTACTTTTTCTACCAAAAATAATGCCAATCAGAATCTAAATGATAAATCACGCAACCCTGCTTTAATTTATTTTTGAAAACAATCTTTTAAAGTGCACTCAAGTTTTTGTTCATGGTTTTTGATCACTGAATTATCAAACTACTCATGTGCTTTTTTTATGTACACTTGGTTTTCCAAGGTATTTTAATATCATGAAAATAGTAATAAATGCATGCATGTATGTATTTAAATCAAGGAACAATGTATTCCAGTGGAATTACAGTGGTAAAATTTTCCAATGTCATTATTCCAGTGGAATTACAGTGGTAAAATTTTCAAATGTCATTCCAATGGAATCGCCAATCAAATTCCACTGGAACTTTTAGTTTTATATGATTTACCAGTGGAATTCCAATGGATCATTGGAAACTAGTGGAATTCCAGTGGAATCAACTGGTATTCCACTGGAATTCCATTGATATTTTCTATGGGGTAAAAACCTGGCAATAATTTCTAGATTTACAGTATTTATTCAAGTAGACATAGACGGGTAGTAATTCAGCCATGTTTGTGACAATTTAATGAGAAACTTCCAAGTTTTGATACATAACTATATTAAAGATTTAAATGGATTTAAAAAAAAAAAGCTTAGCTTTAAGGCACTAAAACAGAAGGTATGGAAAGAATTGGAATTGGAGACATAGTCTTAAAATTGACCACTAACTGACCACTTATATAAAGAGGTGAAATGTATTATTTTTAGAATCCAGGAACTCTGTCTTATTTTGCATACTCCCTTAAAAATTATTTACATTAGCGTTTTATCCTTTAGGTTGACGAAGAACAGTTCAATAAGATATTAGGCTTGATTGAGAGTGGGAAGAAAGAAGGAGCCAAGTTAAACTGTGGAGGTTCTAAAGCTGCAGACAAAGGATATTTTATCCAGCCAACTGTCTTCTCTGATGTAACAGATAACATGAAAATTGCTAAGGAAGAGGTATTCATATCTTAATCTTTTACACTCTTTAAAAATGTTTCTGATTGACTTGGAAAGCTCTATAGATGCAACATATTTATAAAGTTTTATTTTCAGCTATTAATATATGTTCAAAAATATAATAAAAATGATAGGTCACTGAGCTTTTTCTCTATCTACAGGTTTGTGACAAAATGACACATTTTGTATAGATTATATAGGAAAAAACACCATTTTGTGATAAGAAACTAAACTAAATGATAGAATTGTATTATAAATTTTGAAAAGATAGCTTTCAGACAATGCTTTGAGAATATCAAAAGAAAATATAGGGTCACTACATTATCCCGGCTAAAATACAAAATAGGAAAATTCTATGTAGATTCTTTCAGAAAATAAACTGTTTTAGAGTTACCTCCCCTTAAAATGCCAATTTGAAAACATTTTTAATATTTATAAGTTATATTCTTATGAACTGTTCCTATCAAATAAACATTTACATTATATATCTGCATTCCTGCTTTAAATTTTGATAATTTGATAGAAAATCTGGACCTTAGGTTCTCTGTTTTTTTCACAATCCAAGATGGCGAAAGACACCAGAAGACTGTTAACCAAGATTAGCTTCAGTCTTCCGTAGCTTTGTGTTTATGTTTGAAAAGTATGATGCAACCTTAAAACAAAATGGTTGCCAAAAAATAGTGTTCAATTACATTCTGCCTGCCAATGTTTTTGATCCCATTGGAATTAAACAAGAAGTGTAATATAAATACTTGGGTCAACGTGTTCTATATAAATGATGGATATGACACGAAGATGTGGTTTAATTGCCAATGAGACAACTCTCCACCAAAGACCAAATGTTAAAGAAGTTTTACAACTATAGATCACTATACAGCCTTCAACAATGCGTCAAACCCTTAAAATATAGTCAGCTATAATGTAAAACAATTCAAACAAGAAAAGTAATGGCCTGATGGCCATATATATATATATATATATATATATATATTATATATAAACAAGTCTAAATTGAAAACTACATTCAAACCTATGATTTCATTGGATAAAAACCGTATTTTTTATACGTGTGCATGTAAAACAAATTACTTTGTAGAAGGGTCTATTTATAGCACAAACAATATTTTCCAAAAGACCAAAAATATGAAAAAGTATATTTTAACAAAATGCATTTGACTAACAGGTCGAACAACTGATGTTCTGAAACCCTGCTGACTGCCATTGGCGATTGCCAAATAAATGGATCACAAGATGTAACAAAATGGATCGAAATATTATTTCACTACAAAATAGATATTTATATAGAGATTGTTGTCACTTAAATTGGGTTATTATTATTTGTTTATAAATCTTTGTCAGATATTTGGTCCAGTCCAACAGATCTTCAAGTTTAAAGATATGGATGAAGTATTGGAGAGAGCCAACAATACCTGTTATGGTCTAGGTGCAGCAGTATTTACAAATGATATCAACAAAGCCATGATGTTTTCACAAGGTGTACAGGCTGGCTCTGTATGGTAAGTTATATCCCTGTACAAATGGTTACTTCGTCAACACAACTTTAGAGCTGTCTTGGTATGCCTATATTACTTTTTAGCTCATTGCCCTTTAATCAAAAATTTTCCCATTGACCGACCGGTATTAGCATTTTTGCCTATTGTTTGGTAAATTTGAAAAGATAGATAGACTTGTTTAGATAGCAAAAATTATCAACAAGACAAGATCTACAAATAAATCATCATTGCTGAATTTATTACGAGGTATTTATTATTGCGAAATATGCAACAGAGTTGTTAACGCAATCATTTAAACTTGCATTTTGAAATAACTAAAATGACAAAATCGCAACAATTTCTGAATTTACAGTAGTTATTGGAGTTATTGCCCTTCATAAGATTATATTTATCTTTTTTTTGCCTTTTATCTTTAAAACTATAACAGATACAAATGTAAATATAAACTTTCAAAAGCAAAAATGATCAGAAGGAAAAAGATCTACAAATATGTCAACATGACTGAAATTGTAAGTTTTAACTCTTCATAGAGTTATTGCCCTTTCACAATGATTTTTACCTTAAAGTGGCCATTGTTCAAGATTCAGGTGAGTGACACTGACTATTTATAAGGCTGAACAAAGGAGAGATAACTCATCATTTTTCAACAGAACATATTTTTAATTTTATTTAAATTAATGCATTAAATTAAAATATTGTGTTTTTTTACTCATTGAAAAATCAACAACATATGTAAGACAGATTATTTTTAGAGTTTTTAAACGCAATTACAAATGAAACTTTATGTTTCTTTATAAGATGTTTTAAAAAGTCTACAGTTGTAGCATTTATTTACAAACATCTATATAATGATAAGAAATATGTTTCAATATTCACCTTTTGTGTATGAAAATTCTAATGGGATGTATTGCAGGTAAAATAAATGTATGCTGTTTTATTATATCACAATAATTAAGGAATGTTTTTGTATTTCAGGATAAATTGTTACAATGTAGTCAGTGCCCAAGCTCCCTTTGGAGGATTTAAAATGTCTGGACTGGGTAGAGAATTGTAAGTAAAATTTTCTATATAGGAATAAATATAAATATTGCAAAACCGCAAAATTAGATATCCACGAAAATGTAGTTTTTATTAATCCTAGAAAGTTGGTACCCACGAAAATAAATGAATTCACAGTAATATACTTACGCTCCAAATGGACTGTATAGTAGTCAGAATTTATGAATGAGATCAATAGGTAAATGGCTAATGACAACTGTATATATGGACTGTTCACAATATATCTGTTTAAAGTTTGTTGATTCTGCTAAAAAGGAATTTGATTATTACAGGGGAGAATATGGAATAACACAGTACTATGAAGTTAAGAATGTAAGTGTTAAATATCTGTAATGAAGGGAAGCAATAACACATATTACTTCATTTCAACTTAAGTTTTAGAATATGGTCAAACCTGCTATAAAGGTCATCTCTTTCAAGTGAAAGCCTGTCCTGTCACCCTACAATTGTCCTGCTGTAATAATATCTATACATTTTGACCCTCAATTGAAAGGCCATCTTATAAGTTCAATTTCTGTATTCCCAAGGGTGACCTTTATACACAGGTTTTATATTATATGAACAATATGAAGCATTGAGCAAACAGATTACAAATAAAACTGTCAACAGTACAGGAGGGAAACAAAATCAATGTTAGTTTATACTGTATATACTCACACTAGGAATACATACAAAAGATGCACCCTTATAAGGCATAGGAGCCAACACTGATGAAAAAACACAGCTTATTTAACAAATTTAAGGTATATATTTACACTAACAAGTTTCTGAATCTTGATTATACATATAATGCATAAGTCACTATATATTTTATGTGTGGTTACAATGTACTAAATATGTATTGCTTAGAGAAAATTGGCCGGTTTGAGGAGTCATATTTTCATAGATTTAAAGTCATTCGTTTTGCAATGACTTTTGTGGCTTGCAGTATCAACAAAGTTTAGTATCCAAAGAATATCTTTTGTGAGTATTTTAAACAACAAAGATGTGTTAAAGAGACAACAACCCAACCAACGAGCCTTCATGAGTCTTCAAGGCAGCAAGAAAATCTAATATCCTTAGGTGGGCTCGGCTGGTCCCTTAGCAATAAGGAATACAAGTTCAGCAAAATGGACGCCATTTATAATTCCCCAACTCCAAAACATACAAATAAAGCAAAATAAATGAAAACACCTGTCGCAAGTCAGGAACATTCATGGGCACATAAACGTGGGGATAGTACTGTTTTTATGCCCCACCTAAGATAGAAGAGGGGCATTATGTTTTCTGGTCTGTGCATCTGTTAGTCCGTTCGTCTGTCTGTCCCGCTTCAGGTTAAAGTTTTTGTTCAATGTAGTTTTTGATGAAGTTGAAGTCCAATCAACTTGAGACTTAGTACACATGTGCCTTATGATATAATCTTTCTAATTTTAATGCCAAATTAGAGTTTTGACCCCAATTTCAAGGTTTACTGAACATAGAAAATGATAGTGCAAATTTCAGGTTAAAATTTTTAGTCAAGGTAGTTTTTGATGAAGTTGAAGTCAAATCAACTCGAAACTTAGTATACATTTTCCCTATGATATGATCATTCTAATTTAAATGCCAAATTAGAGATTTTATTCCAATTTCACGGTCCACTAAACATAGAAAATGATAGTGCGAGTGGGGCATCCGTGTACTATGGACACATTCTTGTTATATTCCTCATTTAGTAAACTATGTACAAATGAAATGTATTTTGTTTCTTTCAGGTTGTTGTCAAGATTCCACAAAAGAATTCTTAAGGATGTTCGCCACTCTCTTAAAAGACTGACTACAAATGTGTATTTATCAAACTCTGTTAAATTTAAATATTGAACACTCTGCTTAAACTAAATCAAAATATGTAGGAATATTTTGAATTATTGAAAATTAATGTTGTTATAATTCAACAAATACTGTTTATTTAAAAGTTGCTAAATGATAGAAATACTGCTTATATAAAGATTGTAAAACAATAAAACAAACACTGTTTTTATGAAGGTTGTAAAATAAGCAGAATGCCTTGATATATAACCACAGCAGATATTTTATAAAGTATTTTTTTATATTTTGATACTTTTGCAGCAACATAACTGCAAAGTTTACTTGCATGACTTTAAAAACTTAGTTTTGACTCATCTTTGCATTCTTTATGGTTTAAGAAAGTTTTCTTTAACTTGATATTGCCATTTTTTACTGTGTAAGAATTAGCATGTTTACCTACTTGTTATACCAATGTTGTGAATGTGTTAATGTTTGTTATTAAGTTTTGTGTTTTACCCCCTCATTTTAAAGAGGAGAGTTTTACAACAATAATAATATGATTTGTTTTTAAAGGATTGTAGATTGTTAATGTTAGTTAGTTCAATTAAAAACTACACAAAATAATTTTGAACGCCATAATAGTCGGTGCTTTTCATTTACTCATTATTGGATTAAAAACCCAATACATTAGCTTCAGGATATTGTTAGATTGTTCTTCAATTGCAAGATACATGTAACTCTAGTCTGTATATGATAAATTTGGATCGTCAACCTGTTGTTTATTTCAAATTATGTTTGTTATATCATACAGTCTGTATCCAGATATATGAAGTATTAGAAAAGAGCAATAAATGAATAATTCCTATGTGTTTTGTCTTTTATATATATGCACTGTCTTTATGGAATATTATAAGTTGCTACTTCTTGTCACTTTAAAGTTTTTATACATTTTAACCTATATATGAAAGAATTTTCTCTGAATTTTTCTTGGATTAAAAACAAACACCTTCATAATTTAATTTCATACCTGTTTTTTTATAGAAATATTTGGTTTAAGTGCAAATCTGCATGAGAATTAAACTGTGTCAAAGTGGTGAAAACAATACAGTCAAATATCTGCTCAAGTTTACATTAATTTTAGTTAAAAAAAAAAGATTACATGTGCACCAGTTGAATGTTTGGTTCCTTTGCCTGTTTTGGTATTGTAAAAAGTAAAATAACAAAAATACTAAACTCCAAGGAAAAATTCAAAACGGAAATTAAATCCCTAATCAAAGGCAAAATTAAATGATAAAATCCATCAAACCAATGGACAGCAACTGTCATATTCCTGACTTGGTACAGGCATTCTCAAATGTAGAAAATGGTGTAAGACATAATTTAGTTAAAATGCACTGGCAATTCATAATTAAGGGGAGTTAACTCTGTAATTTACTATCATTCAAACCAAAATGTATCTGGATATTTTGTGAATTACCACACACACAGAAATGAAAGACCTACCACTTCTAAACCAGGATGAGTGTTATAAACTCAAAAATAGGAGATATAAAAAAAGAAGAAGTGTTGGTATCAGATGCTGTTTTATCTCAGTTTACATGCTGTCTACTCATGTGTGTGTTTAGAAATATTATCAAATTATAGTTGGTCACAGATTATGCGCTGTCTGCTCTTGTGTGTGTTTGGAAATGTAATAAATTTATATTTGGTCACAGATTATGTGCTTTCTGCTCATGTGTGTGTTTAGAATTGGTATTAATTTATGATTAGTCACAGATTGCATGCTGTCTGCTCATGTGTGTGTTTAGAATTGGTATCGATTTAGATTTAGTCACAGATTAGGTGCTGTCTGCTCATGTGTCTGTTAAAGATAGGTATCAATTTATATTTGGTCATAAATAATGTGCTGTCTGTTCATGTGTGTGTTAAGAATTGGTATCAATTGATATTTGGTCACATATTACAAGCAGTCTGTTCATGTGCGTGTTTAGAATTTGTATCAATTTATATTTGGTCACAGATTACGTGCTGTCTGCTCATGTGTGTGTTTAGAATTTGTATCAATTTATACTTGGTCACACATTAGGAGCAGTCTGTATAGTTTTTGTTTACAATTGGTATCAATTTATATTTGGTCACATATTACATGCTGTCTGCTCATATATGTGTGTATTTAGAATTGATATCAATTTATATTTGGTCATATATTACTTATTGTCTGCTCATATGTGCATGTGTGTGTTTAGAATTTGTATCAATATGTATTTGGTCATATATTACTTGCTGTCTGCTCATATATGCATGTGTGTGTTTAGAATTGATATTAATTTATATTTGGTCATATATTATGTTCTGTCTGCTCATATGAGTGTGTTTAGAATTGGTATCAATATATATTTGGTCACATATTACGTGCTGTCTGCTCATATATGTGTGTACTTAGTATTGATATCAATTTATATTTGGTCATATATTATGTACTGTCTGCTCATGTGTGTGTTTAGAATTGGTATCAATATATATTTGGTCACTTATTACGTGCTGTCTGCTCATATAAGTGGGTGTTTAGAATTTGTATCAATATGTATTTGGTCACATATTACAGTCTCTCTTCTCATGTGTGTGTGTTTAGAATTGGGATCAATATATATTTGGTCACATATTACGTTCTCTCTTCTCATGTGAGTGTATTGAGAAATGGTTTCAATATATGTTTGGTCACATATTACGTGCTGTCTTCTCATATGTGTGTATTTAGAATTGGTATCAATATATATTTGGTCACATATTACGGTCTCTCTTCTCATATATGTGTGTATTTAGAATTGATATCCATTGATATTTGGTCATATATTATGTCCTGTCTGCTCATATAAGTGTGTGTTTAGAATTGGTATCAATTTATATTTGGTCACATATTACGTTCTCTCTTCTCATGTGTGTGTATTTAGAAATGGTATCAATATATATTTGGTCATATATTACGTTCTCTCTTCTCATGTGTGTGTATTTAGAATTGGAATCAATATAAATTTGGTCACATATTACGTGCTGTCTTCTATGTGTGTATTTAGAATTGGTCTCAATATATATTTGGTCACATCACCAGCCCAGTAGTCAGCACTTCGGTGTTGACATGAATATCAATTATGTGGTCATTTTTATAAATTTCCTGTTTACAAAACTTTGAATTTTTCGAAAAACTAAGGACTTTCTTATCCCAGGAATAGATTACCTAAACCGTATTTGGCACCACTTTTTGGAATTTTGGGTCCTCAATGCTCTTCAACTTTGTACTTGTTTGGCTTTATAACTATTTTGATATGAGCGTCACTGATGAGTCTTATGTAGACGAAACGCGCGTCTGGCGTACTAAATTATAATCCTGGTACCTTTGATAACTAATTACGTTCTCTCTTCTCGTGTGGGAGTATTTAGAATTGGTATCAATATAAAATTGGTCACATATTACGTGCTGTCTTCTCCTATGTGTGTATTTAGAATTGGTCTCAATATATTTTTGGTCACATATTACGTTCTCTCTTCTCATGTGAGTGTATTAAGAAATGGTATCAATATATACTTGGTCACATAGTATGTGCTGTCTGCTGATATATGTGTGTGTTTAGAATTGGTATCAATTATGTGTGTATTTAGAAATGGTATCAATATATATTTGGTCACATATTATGTGCTGTTTACTGATATATGTGCGTGTTTAGAATTGGTATCAATTTATATTTGGTCACATATTACGTGCTGTCTTCTCATATGTGTGTATTTAGAATTAGTATAAATATATATTTGGTCATATATTACGTTCTCTCTGCTCATGTGCGTGTATTTAGAAAGATATCAATTTATATTTGGTCACATATTACGTCCTCTCTGCTCATGTGCGTGTATTTAGAGTTGGTAAAAATATATATTTGGTCACATATTACATTCTCTCTGCTCATGTGCGTGTATTTAGAACAGGTATCCATATATATTTGGTCATATATTACGTGCTGTTTGCTCATATGTGTGTATTTAGAATTGATATTAATATATATTTGGTCACATATTACATGATGTCTGCTCATGTGTGTGTTTATAGAATTGGTATCAATTTATATTTGGTCACATATTACGTGCTGTCTGTTTATGTGTGTATTTAGAAGAAATATAAAAAAAAAAAGAAGATGTGGTATGATTGCCAATGAAACAACTCATCACAAGAGACCAAAATGACACAGAAATAAACAACTATAGGTCATCGTACGGCCTTCAACCATAAGCAAAGCCTATATCGCATAGTCAGCTATAAAAGGTCCCAAAATGACAATGTAAAACAATTCAAACGAGAAAACTGACGGCCTTACTTATGTACAAAAAATGAAGTATCAATTTATATTTGGTCACATATTACGTGCTTTCTGCTCATGTGTGTGTTTATAATTGGTATCAATTTATGTTTGGTCACATATTACGTGCTGTCTGCTCATATAAGTGTGTGTTTAGAATTGGTATCAATTTATATTTTGTCACATATTACGTGCTGTCTGCTCATATGGCTTTGCTCCCCCTTTTTTAAATACTAAATTAGCTAGCTATGATTTTATATTTTTATCTGCATGAACAGTATTATTTTATTTGCTTATGTCATGTATGTTCTTTTAATATCCTGCTGTAATGTATGTATGTTTGTCTTAATATGTGGTCTTAAATATGCTTTGTGTGTAATTTATTATAATGTCGATTTTAAAAGCTCACTCACTAGAGCTTGTCGGTTACTTTGTTTAATATGTATCGACAATAAATAAAACTTTGATTTGATTTGATTTGATTTGATTTGATTTGGTTTGATTTGATTTACTCTGTTCATGTATGTAAATTTAGAAGTGGTATCAATTTTTATTTGGTCATAGATTATGTGTGCTGTCTTCTCATGTGTATGTATTCTGAATTTGTATCAATTATAGTTGGTCACAGACAGCGTACAATTGAGTCTTTTTTCATTGAACTATAGTCTCCCTCATTATTTCAAGATCTGACATAACACTTTATTCAGATTTAAATGGACAAAGAGTGTTGTGGTAAGAATTGACAGTTCAGTATCATCATGATCATTATAATCAAATAGTTATCAAAAGTACCAGGATTATAATTGTATACGCCAGACGCGCGTTTCGTCTACATACGACTCATCAGTGACGCTCAGATCAAAATAGTTAAAAAGCCAAATAAATGCCAGATGTTAATTTGGATTCAGATTTCCCACAAAAAAAAACTAGAGGCTCTAAAGAGCCTGTGTCGCTCACCTTGGTACATTTGTATATGTGAATATATGGATTCGTGACAAAATTGTGTTTTGGTGATGGTGATATGTTTGTAGATCTAACTTTACTGAACATTCTTGCTGCGTACATATATCCCCATCTATAATGATTGGCCCAGTAGTTTCAGTTAAAAGTGTTAGTAAAAATTTACAAATTTTATGAAAATTGTTAAAAATTGACTATCGATTCGTCTGAAATTTTCAGGGCAGATAGATCTTGACCTGATAAACAATTTAACCCATGTCAGTTTTGCTCTTAATGCTTTTGTTTTTGAGTTATAAGCCAAAAACTGCATTTTATCCCATGTTCTATTTTTAGCCATGGCAGCCATATTGGTAGGTTGACCAGGTCAACGGACACAATTTTTAAACTAGATACCCCAATGATGATTGTTGCCAAGTTTGGTTTAATATGGCGCAGTAGTTTCAGAGGAGAAGATTTTTGTAAAAGATAACTAAGATTTACGAAAAATGGTTAAAAATTGACTATAAAGGGCAATAACTCCTAAAGGGGTCATTTGACCATTTCGGTAATGTTGACTTATTTGTAAATCTTATTTTGCTGAACATTATTGCTGTTTACAGTTTATCTCTATCTATAATATTTTTCAAGATAATAACCAAAAACAGCAAAATTTCCTTAAAATTACCAATTTAGGGGTAGCAACCCAACAACAGGTTGTTCGATTCATCTGAAATTTTCAGGGCAGATAGATCTTGACCTGATAAACAATTTTACCCCATGTCAGAATTGCTCTAAATGCTTTGGTTTTTGAGTTATAAGCCAAAAACTGCATTTTACCCCTATGTTCTATTTTTAGCCATGGCGGCCATCTTGGTAGGTTGACCGGGTCACCGGACACAATTTTTAAACTAGATACCCCAATGATGATTGTGGCCAAGTTTGGTTTAATATGGCGCAGTAGTTTCAGAGGAGAAGATTTTTGTAAAAGATAACTAAGATTTACGAAAAATGGTTAAAAATTGACTATAAAGGGCAATAACTCCTAAAGGGGTCATTTGACCATTTCGGTAATGTTGACTTATTTGTAAATCTTATTTTGCTGAACATAATGGCTGTTTACAGTTTATCTCTATCTATAATATTTTTCAAGATAATAACCAAAAACAGCAAAATTTCCTTAAAATTACCAATTTAGGGGTAGCAACCCAACAACAGGTTGTTCGATTCATCTGAAATTTTCAGGGCAGATAGATCTTGACCTGATAAACAATTTTACCCCATGTCAGAATTGCTCTAAATGCTTTGGTTTTTGAGTTATAAGCCAAAAACTGCATTTTACCCCTATGTTCTATTTTTAGCCATGGCGGCCATCTTGGTTGGTTGACCGGGTCACCGGACACAATTTTTAAACTAGATACCCCAATGATGATTGTGGCCAAGTTTGGTTTAATTTGGCCTAGTAGTTTCAGAGGAGAAGATTTTTGTAAAAGTTAACGCAGGACGACGACGGACGACGACAGACGCCGGACGCAAAGTGATGAGAAAAGCTCACTTGGCCCTTCGGGCCAGGTGAGCTAAAAAAACAACCAAGGAACATACATTATAGCATATTCCCATTGTGACATACATATATATATTACGGGTTTTCATTATGGACGAAAAGCAGGAGACACTCCTTTTGTCGATGCAGCCGTCTTCACCGTTTGTCTGTAGTATCAGACTGAAGATCAGTAATAATACCCCCTTCACATACACGAATGTTTCTTACGAATGCTAACGAATCACCAAAATTTACAAGATTCGTTAAACTTTAACGAATCTTTTGCGAATAAACCACTTTTACGAGTGATTTGCGAGTGCTTTACGATTGGTTACGATTTACTAAGAATGAATGCGATGCTTTTACGATAACAGTAGACGATTCATTGCGAATAGATACGAGCAATTAACGAATGCATACGAGTGTTTTGCGAGCACAATACGAATGGTAACGATCTGATCCAAGTTTTTACGATTGGTTAACGAATAGTTTACGATAGCCCACGAACATTTGCGATTGAGTTACGAGTGTTTTACGAATGTTTATTTTTTTTGCAATGGGAAATGCATGCACTCATATAGATAGTAGGCCATACAGTCTCATTTATTATCCATGTAAACATTCGGAGTAACAAGACATGTCTTACGAGAGAAATAAATTATTACTCTTCCATAACTTCCTTCGACTTCTTCTTCCACTGGCACAGAGGGCAGAGGAAGAAAATCAACAACTGTTTCCTCTTTATTTTAGGAGGAGGAGGAGGCGGACTCAACGTAGATTTTGGTGCAGGCCATGGCTCATCAGAAGAACTTTGTTTGGACAATATGACCAACTCCTGCATGAGCTTAACCGGGAAGATGCGTCTGGTTACAGAAACTTTTTAAGAGTTGATGCCGACTTGTTTGGGGAGATACTTGACAGAATTACCCCTGCAATCAGAAAAAGCTCTACCTCTTTCAGGTAAGTACTTCAATTTTCAAGCAAAATAAAACAGAAATGTACATTAAGAATAATAGTTAGTTTTATTTTGTATGCTGACTATATCATATGAATATCCGACGGTGCCGAAGGACGAGGCTTGGATTTTCCGCATGATATAGTCAGTTTAGAAAACCATACTAACTGTTTTTTCAGAAATTCATATCTAAGTAAAAAGGTCAGCAAAACAATCTTTTAAAAAATTTTCCTTAAGCACTTTGCTTCTAAATAATTCAATTTAATACAAAGTGAACAAAGTACGTGTTAGTAACGCCCCAAATAACGTTCGTATTCATATGGAAGTGGGTATATTAAACTGTCTTGTCTTTTGTTATTCTAATGTATGACACATTTCCAGTTTACCTTTTATGCGACAAAAAATATTCTTTTAATTGCATTGTAAGTTTAGATAAATATTTCTCGTTACAGGGAACCACTTGAACCAGGACTGAAGTTAGCCGTTACACTCAGACATTTGGCTACCGGTTCCACGTATGCTGATCTTATGTATGCCTTTCGTGTTGCCCGGAACTCCATATCACTCTTTGTGCCTAAAGTCTGCGAAGCAATTTACTTAGCATACAAAGATGAAGTCATGCCGGATGAGATTACGACGGAAGATTGGATGCGTATAGCATCTGACTTTGAAAGAATATGGAACCTCCCACACGCTTGTGGTGCTTTGGATGGGAAGCACATTAGAATAAGAAAACCGCCTAACTCGGGGTCGTTATTTTTTAACTACAAACATTTCTTCTCTACAGTGATGATGGCTCTAGTTGATGCAGATTATAAGTTTATTTGGCTGAGTGTGGGCTCATACGGAAGTGCATCTGATAGCCAGATATTTAGGGACTCGGAACTACGACCAATGTTAGAAGATGGAACTTTGGATCTTCCGCCTCCCTCCCCTCTTCCAAATGGTGAAACAGATATTCCTTATTTTCTTATTGGCGATGACGCATTTCCTCTCCGATCATGGATGATGAAACCCTATTCAAGAAAACGTTTAGACCACGATGAGCGCATCTTTAACTATAGGTTGTCCCGTGCACGTAGAATTGTGGAGAATGCTTTTGGCATTCTTGCCATGAGATTTCAGATTTTGATTGGAACTATGCAACAACTGCCAGAAACAGTAGATTTAATCGTACTGTCTTGTACTACTCTTCATAACTTACTTCGGATAAGGAAACGTGCTGATCTACAACTGTTTGCTGACGAAGAAGACAACAATCATAATTTAATAGAGGGACAATGGCGACAAGGTGCGCAACTTACCGACGGAGACCCAGGGTATCAGAGAAATTTTGGTAACGCTGCTGGAATTGATCAAAGGAACTATCTTAAAAATTACTTCAACTCGGAAGCAGGCGCCGTAGATTGGCAAGAGAACATGATTTGACTGGTTCAGAAACATTGATTGTTTTGAATGCATCAGTATTGTGTTAATTGATGTAATGTTTAAAAATAAAAATTTAGATATAGATAGGACTATAAAAAATCTCAGAATGAGGTTCTATCATAATGAATAATTCACTCCAACTTTGTTTGACATACACTTTATAATACAAATTTGTTGCAATACTAGTACTTGGAATGGTATTTAAGGGATAGAATATGAGTGAAGACGGGGAATGTGTCAAAGAGGCAACGACCCAACACGCGCAAAAAAGAATAGGTTGAGTTTAAACACAAACTTTGATAAGCATCAATAAATGAGTTTCAGAATGATTTTGACATTTAAGCTAAACGACGGTTGTCACACTTGAAGCAGGAGCTGCTAACCCTTCCAGGGTACTTGAGTTCACCACATTTTGTTTTTGTTTGGGGTCCATGTTGCTTTGTTTTTAGTTTTTGTTATGTTGTTATTTGTGTTGCCTGTTGTGTATTTGCCATGGCATTGTCTTCTTTGTGGTTTATGATTATTGATTGCTCCTTAGTGTGTTCGAATTTGATTTACAACTAAATGTACATTGAAAAGGGCACAGGCGCCAAGTAATGGCAAAAGATTCCGTTTGCATATAACACTTTTCAGCGATGTCATTTTTTATTGGTTTTGTTTAAAAATTTTGGTTCCTAAAATAAACAACATAAACAAATGTGGATTAACCTGTTTCTTTTCATTCTCAAAAAAAGCTACAAATTTTCTACAATCTACAAATAGTTATACATTTAAAGGTTCTCTATTCAAGATTTTCCTAAATCTTTTAGAATAAAAACAAAACCCCAATTTTATCGTCAAATCATTTGTTAAATATTCCTATTTGTAAAACATTCGCAAAGCACTCGCAAAGCAGTCGCAAAGTATTCGTATACATTCGTAAAGCAATCGGATATATTCGTAAAGCACTCGCGTGAATTCGTATCAATTCGTTAATCCATCGCAAAGCGATCGTAAACTGCTCGCAACTATTCGTAAATGAATCGTTAAACATTCTTAAATCAAACTGTTCACGATTTCTTGCGAATGATTTACGAGTTGTTGCGATCGGTTAACGATGCATTAACGAATTGTTGCGAGTGATTTGCGAGCTCTTTACGAATGAAATGATTCGTGGACATTCGTGTAAAATTTTTGGCATGTCCAAAAATTTCCAAATAGTTTTACGAATCGATACGATTGTCTGCGAATGTCTACGATTTGTTTAAGAGTGGTTTACGATTGCTTGCGAGTGATTTACGATTGCTTGCGAGTGGTTTACGATTGCTTGCGAATGCTTGCATTTGATAAAACAAACAACATTCGTAAGGAATCGTAAGACACATTCGTGTATGTGAAGGGGGTATAACTAACTTTGTATAATTATTATACGGTTAATATTGCTGAATAAAAAAAGTATGCGCTTCTCAACGTTCAGTGGCAACTATATCATATAGATATAGGAAGATGTGGTATAAGTGCCAATGAGACAACTCTCCATCCAAGTAGCAATTTATAAAAGTAAATATTTATAGGTCAAGGTACGGCCTTCAACATATTTTAGACGAGAGTCAGACCAATTAAACAATTGAAAAGATAGTTTGATCCGAAATTAAGGGTTCGAAATTTGAACTTTCAATAGAATTAAGAGCACGTTGAATAAAAGCAAAAAATTGTAAATCCGCATACCGTTAGTCAAATGTGAGCTAGATTGTTCGAGGCCATTCAGCCGCAGTGTAATGTACTATCAATCTCGATGTGCAAACTTGATTTACAGTTTTTATGTATGAACAAAATATATCATTCCTAGCGACAAAAAAAAACCAAAGTTATAACTATTAAGATCAATGTAAATTGTATATATATATATATAACTTAAGACTATATATATAAAAAAAACTGTTATATTCAAAAATATATAATATGTTGTTGTTTGAATATGGATTGACACCAATTCTATATAATTAAATGTATAAATCAGCCAAACCATTTTAGAATAGTCTGCACATTTGAGTCAGCAATGCTTTGTTAACCTATTAATCAGCGGATTTCGACCCCCTGCTTCTGTGATATATGACATACTTCATCCACTTTGAATATCAATAATCAAACAATCTAGTTGAAATATATCTCTGATTACGTTATACTGCATACATATGAGCAGTATTTAACGTAATCAAATATTTTAATTAGATTGATCTATATAGTGTTCAAACATTTGACTTTTCTACACTTTACAAAAGTCTCACCCATTCTATACTAACAAAACAAATTGAAAGAGCTGGTCCTAATTTGTCTTATAAGAAGCGATGACCAACGAAGATGGAATAAAATAGAATAATGTTGTACTGCTATAGTCACAGCGCCCTAAAGCTGAGCTGAATAATTTCATTTAATTTGTATACAATGATTACAAATTCAATATGGTTGTTTAATACAATTGCAAATGGGGGAAAACAGAAAGAAAACAATACAATTAAATAAAAAAAATCAAACCATTCAATTAAGACCAGCAATAAAAACTACTGAGCTGGTACATTTAACAATATATGAGGTACAGTCACCCAGTAGATAAAAGTATATGGTCGTCAGAAGAGATACGGCAAATCGTACTTTGTAAAAAAATCAATCTAACTCAAACAAAAAATTCTCTGAAACTAATAATAGCAATATGCTTCTTGATTGCCAACATATGTTTCAACAAACAATTGGAATTCAAATAGGAACCAAATGTGCCAATCTATCCCTTGGTTTATATAGCTTTCCTGTCATGATTTCCTTGTGAGCGGTTTGCTGTTCAAAAGGAGGCATTTGAACCAAAATCTTAGGTTCAAAGTGGTAAAGTTCAAATTATCCCTTTGAAAATTTTACGGACCGTGCCATCACAAGTTGGTTGACTGTCAAATATGGAATATCTGTTTCACAGATGGCGACTAACTAAAACGCGATTAAAAACTTGTTCAATACGAAACCTTTGAAAAGAAGGCAGTGGCTATTTTACCGGCTTCCGGCAAACTCCGAGGCTTAGGTGCTATTTTACCGGCTCCACCAAAATAGCAATTTGTATAGAGTTTTGCTATTTTGCCGGTCTTATTTCAGATTTTTATTCAAGACTATCATAAAATATCTTTTTAAGGAAACTAATTTGCACAAATTTTATAGTTGGCTTGATGTCAATAATTTTTTTGTTCGCCTTGCCTACCTAGTCATTCAATTTTGATGAACTGCATTCATTAAATTACATGTACATACGTTTAGTTCTGTTGAACATTGAAAAAAAAAATGGAGAACAACAAATTTGTTATCAAACAAAATCGATTTTTGACTGATACATGTGATAATATTGTGCGCTACAGTCGATTTTTTGAGTACTTTGAAACGTGAAACTAGAACTACAAAAATCATGAAAACCAGACAAAACATTAATAATAATCTTAAGTCTATGGTGCAATAACATATAAGATTATAATGAAAATAATATATTGTACACACGATGCATATAAATCTGGCTATTGACATCATTTATTCTATGAATGTTGAATACTGAAATGTATATAATTGCAAATTTTGCAAAAGTGATGCAGACACAAAAAGAAAAGTGTACGTTCAGTTCATGTATGCAGTGGCAGCACCTTTCTGGTGCCAGACTTAAAAGATATTCACCAAAAAGCAAGCCACTGGTTTTGTAACGCCACGGTAAAGCAGTTTAAGGTTGTTGGGTGTTACTTCGTTTTGATTAAAAACTAATTAAAATAGGATATTTTTTTTTATTATAAGTCAGTTTTATCAGAATGTCGTTTTTTTTTATATATAGGTTCGCATGCTTTGCTTATGTTAAAAGAAATATTTGTTAGACTTCCTATTAAAGAAAAGAAAGTACTAGTATAAATTTTAAAAAATTAAGCTTTTTTTTTTAGACTTCCGATTAAAGAGAAAAAAGTTCTAGACTTGTATCAATTTTAATATTGCGTGTTTTTTTTCCTTCCTAAATAATAAAGAAAAAATGTACAAGTATCAATCTTAATAAGTTAATTTTCAAAAATATTTAAAATAAGACATAATGTTTTTAGAGACTTTTAGAAATTTCTATACTTCTATTTTAATCTTAATTAAGACCGGCAAAATAGCAAAACTCTATACAAAAAAAACACTGCCTTAAAGAATGCGGACGTGTGGAGTACGCACATGAAAGGAGACGAACGCGATTTTGGTCGAACGGACCCGGATTCGGGGTTGCAAAACCTAATTTGGCATATTTTTTTTCGATTGGATGTAAACAAACTCGCGGGAATATGCAATCTTTAGCTAAAAATCATCATGCCAGAAAATAGGAAAAAATAAGTGATATGAAATATATTTGAAGATGAATTATGGACGAGGAAGACTTTGACTACATTCCTTTAATGAAAAAGAAGAAAAAGGTTGAAAACAATAAGTCAATATGATATATCTCATAACTGTGTACTTCACAGACACTTGTTAAGGTTTATGACCCCTTCTGTGCCCTGTGAATTACGATATTTTCAAACTGCAATAGTATCAAAACATCAAAGATAATGATTAATATAGATGGGCCATTTTGTACACATACCAAGGGGAAACTTCATGCAAAGCATCCTGATAATACTGAAGTGCAGTGGTTACGATGTTTGTTGTTCTTCTTCTTCCAATACAGTGCAGTCCTCTAATTGAGTATTATCGCACTATTGCCCATGCTGGGTGTGACAACAAAGGTGCAAGAAAATATTTACAGGTGCAAGTTAAAAACAGTCTGATGGTGCGATTAAGGGATACTGCAGCTCTGCCTCAGTACCCCTGCTTGAAAGCATCTAGTGAGGTACTGTCCACCAAAGGTTGTGGGAGGCCGTTCCATATCCTTATGCTGTCTGGGAAGAAGGAATGTCTAAGTTGAAGTTCTGGCATACGGTACGAGAAATCGTGTTGTGTGTCCTCTTGCTACAGATGATGTAGTGTGTAGCTCTAGCGTTGGTATTGCTGCGAGTCCATTTACTATCCTGTACATCATTACTGCTTTGCAGTTGGCCCTCCTCTCAGCTAGTGGTTGCCACTGTGGAGTTTTTAAGCAGTTAAGCTGCTTTATGCGAGCACCCTAGATTTCTGTTCTACCCAATAAATGCTGAAATATGTGCCACTTTTATTATCTGGCTGGCTATCATGTTATTTATAAATAATTGGACACTTTTTTCATACTTTTTATTCTGGAATATAAAATTTTTTTCCATAAAAACCTTAAATGATTGTCGAATCACCCAAAAGTTTTGAAGTTGCACATAGGAAGTAGTGCTCGATAGAAATCCTTCTATAGTTTATTATCCCCTGTGCTGTTGGCTAAGATGTCAAAGAACAATTGTATGAAATATTTGATCGCCGAAAATCTATAATTCCAAATGGCAAAAGTCGTAGGAATATTGTTTGTCATCGATACGTATAACATACGTCAGTAGTCTATTAATCAGCTGATATAAGTTGGCGGCAATTTCAAATTACATACATTGTAGAAGACGAAATTTACATACCTTTTAAATTGGGAGGATTCTGATGATACATAGGTACACTATTATTAATCATTTCATTCGTTTTTTTGTCTGAAATGATTGAGATTATTTAAATCATCTTAATTCAGTAATCTTAAATGTATGCTCATTTGTATTCTTGTTAATATTATTCCGTTATCTCGTAAATGACCTTCATGCTTGTAAAATAAAGTTGTTGTTATTGTAATTTTCTCATTGGTCGATGTCAACAAGTCAAGGTCATTTCAAGATTGTTTGGCTTTGGTGTTACATAATGCTACACGTGCTTTGATTTAGCTCAATGTGCTTCAATAAATACTGAGATTAAAAATTTAACAACTGTTTTCTAAAGGACGGCATTATTTAACTTCCAAAGTCGCATATTTTTGTAAAATATTAAGTCCGAATCTGTGACACGTATTACACCGTAATTGTTTTTGATTTACAAGGACTTTTCGATTTCCGGTACAGAAAAATACAACTTTTTTCGATGTTTCTTTTTATATTTTTTCACATTTAAACACTCGTAAAGAGTTTTTGAATCATTTCTATGCGGTTCCTTCAGCAACTTGATGCTGGTAAATGATTTTCCATGAAAATGATACGAAAAGAAATCGCATGATACGATAAAAAGGTAACGAGGCTCGAGAAACGTTTATGTTTTCAACAATTTGAAGTTACAAACAAGTTAAACCGTAATCAAGATATTTTAATTCAGTTATAATTTGAGACGTTAATAAAATTGAGAATGAAAATGGGGAATGTGTCAAAGAGACAATAACCTGATCTAATAGCAGACAACAGTCGAAGGTTACCAATAGATCTTCAACAGGTTGGGAACAAACCCCCTGTATGGTGATTATACCTGTATAGAAGGATAATCCTTCTTTAGAGGGATAAAATTATCCCTCTATAGAGGGGTATTTTTGTTTGCACTGGATTTAAAGCAAATTAGGGCAGAATGGCATTTTCTAGTTATATTGGCCAAAATCTCTAGCATTATAGATGCATTAACATATGCACTTTACTAAAAATTGGGATAACCAGTTTTCTGCTAAAGTGACAAAACTTGCAATCTATTGTATACCTACCTGAACACCTGATCAACAACAAAAGGAATAGTTGACCTTTAAATTTCATGTTAAATCTATCAATAGAAATTCTGTTCAGTGAGGCATAAGTGAGTAGAATTTACCTGATCATCACAGCTTTCAATCATGGTGAACAATAGATTTTATATTTAGTCAGATAAGCATCAAACTGGGCATGTGCATATTAAATTAATTACATCAATTGGTGCATAATAAGTAGAGAATGCCATTCTGCCCTATTTTGATTTAAATCCAGTCTTAACAAAAATACCCCTCTATAGAGGGATAATTTTACCCCTCTATAGACATGATAGAAAGATTATCCCTCTATACAAGTATAATCACCATATAGAGGGTTTGTTCCCAACCTGTTCAATGCAGGGAGAAACTCCCACACCCGGTTTGCATTCGCTGGCCCCTTTGTACTATTTCAGTGATAATCATTGATAATGGGCATCATACTAAAATCAGAAGTATGCACAAGAAATTAAAATCTAAAACAATGTACATAACAATTATGAAAAATAAATATGATATACAGCAACAATCACCACATTAGTGGGTCCTCACTATGGACAGGTACATACAGTGTGGCGGCTTAAACGTCTTAACTGGCACAAAACTCTCCCCTAACATGGGACAGTGTATGTGCATAATCTCAGACATTGGAATCTATAAATATAAATTGGAAATAACTTTTGAAAGTGGTAGGATTGCATAGCGTAAACATTACTGTACTTGTAAGCATTATTTGATACTTTAGAAATAGCTGAGAACAATGCCTGAGATAAATATTTTCACTAATTCTTTACACTATTCATCTGAACTTAGCCAAGTTTTGCCTTTGGGTTTTTGATTAACTGCCTATAGCACCCTTGGTGCTTTGATTAGCATTGATGTAACACTGCTGGTTTGTTGGTAGTTGTTCAATACAAACCGGGCTGATCTTCTTTGCACACTTTCTAATTTCTGTATGTTAAGGTTGGTGAACGGGTCCCAGACTGAGCATGCATACTCAAGCAATGATCTTACTAGCATTGTGTAGCATACAGCTTTTGTTTGTTGGGGACAGTGCTGAAGATTTCTTTGGATGAAGGCCCTGGTTGAATTAGCCTTTTTAGCTATACACTCTACATGTATGTGGGTGATCCAATTAATAGTTTTGTGGATTGTGACGCCTAGATATTTTGCTGAGTCAACCAGTTCTAAATTGTGCCCATGAATGTTGTAGCTTGTTAGATGTGGTTTGCGCTTGTTGGTAACGCGTAGCAGTTGGCATTTGCTGGGATGGAATTCCATTTGCCAATCAGATTCCCATCTGAGCAAGTTGTTCATGTCTTCTTGTAGTAACTGGGAGTCTGCATCATTTTGGATCCTTCTGTACATTTTGTTTCCCCAATGTTTTTGTAAATCATGTGAATCTTTGTCTGATGATATATATATTGTAAGTTAAGCTTTATATATTGTATCGCCTGTACTTGTTTCTATAGCTATCATGGTATAATTTATTGATGATGGTAAAGTGACAAAGAAAGAAAAGACTACATTTGTACCTCATTGTGATAAATAATAGACCACTATTAAGTTAAGTTATGTCCTTTACTAGAAATGTTTGTCGATTACACACATCTCTGTTACATCATTTACCAAATAGTGGGAACCCCTGTATCCATAGTCCAAATAATAATGACGTCTCAAAAAGCTATACTAAGTATATTATTTGCTTTGACACCTTCCTCCTGTGATGTCAAAATGTTGAAGCCATTGTTTTTTTATTGGTCTCTCAGAGGGAACCTTGTATTGGGCCTCTTTGTACAACTTAATTACATTTTAACACCTCAACACAAAGAGAGTGTAAGGTGGCTTGGAATTACTATTACTAGACCTCAAACCCCCATTTGACTTGAGGATACGTTATGTCACCATCATGCACATAACAAGGTGTGGTCACATCAACTTGAAACATACACATGTAATAAATTAGTACACATGCCCATGGTATTAAATTGAGATGTTTACCTTAAAAATATTTGCTGAATAATGACTTTGGCCCTAATTTCAATGAATTTCCCAGTACAGTGAACTTTGACACATACTGTGAGCTGGCCATGGGAATAATTTTCTACATGTTCTATGTCTATAGGCTCTTATTATTTTTCTGATTTTTTTTTCTTCATTTTTCAGAATTTGGTTACAGAAGATAAAAAGAAAAAGGAAGAACACACTAAAAAATTATCGAGGAATAAAAAAGGAGACAAGAATAAGGCTCAAAATAAGGAAGATTCCACTCCCTCAAAATCTCAGGGACAAACTAGACAGAAGAGAAAGACACCGAAGAGCAAAACTCCTAAAAGAGAAAGAAAGAAGTACGATGGATATTGTCCTGTTTGTCAGATGCCATTTTCTGCCTTAGTGATAGAAACTCCTTCCTGGCATGCAGCAGAATGTATAGATAACTATAAACCTGAATCAGGTAATCAGTGTTCTAGCCAGGATTTGAAGAGGGCAGGGTGCTACGTAATCAGAATAATGGCAATTTTACGCATTAATTATGTCACTGATAAAAAGGCAATTATTTAAGTCTGATAATTAATTAACACATAACTTTAATGTGCATTCTTGTAAATTCAAGTTTCAGTTGAATGGGGAAACTGAACTTCCTGTTCATGGAAGAATTACGAATTTAACGGTATTTCATAGGCAGAAATTGCTGATTTTTCCGCGGTTAAAATGGCAGGGCGCCCGAGGGCCTGCAGAAAAAAGGCATGGGCGTCAATAAAAAATGGAGGGCGCTGCCCACTGTTCACACTTTGTAGCTAAAACACAGGGTAATGATGTTGGTAACGGTAAACCATGAATTTGAATGTTCAATATCAACAGGTACAAGTTTCTATTTTTACAACCTCAGTCCTCAGCCTACATTGTAATAGTGCTTGTATGCTGACTTACAATGTAGGCAAACCATGAAATCATATATCTACGAAAAAAAACACTTTTTGTCAATCCCGCAAAAATTGGTATCCATGCATGAAAATAAAATGACTGTAAATTCAGAAATTATTGCATTTGGTTCGAGACCACAATTGTCGTCCCTTGATTTTCGTTGTTCACTAATATAGTCCCTAGTGTTGACAGTGGGTTACTTGCCATTAATTTTTATACCCCTTCCAAATTGATTTCTTTATGTTTAATGCCTCAAATTGCAAGTAAGGGGGTGAAATTACACTGTAAAAAAATTTGGGTCCAGAATTTTAATGGAAAGTAGTGATTAGGTCCAGCTGAAAAAGGTTAAAAATTAGCACTTCGGAAGCTGTCAAAAGATTTCAAGACGCCCTAAACATAAAACTGTCCATATTTTGAGTTAGAGCCGATGAAGTTTTCTATAATTTTGATATAATTTGTCCAAAAAGTAGTACAACACACTGTAAAAATATTATGGAGAAAGCACAGGTGGGATTTTTTTTATTTTCATTGATGTTCTAAAAGAAATGCACTACGAAATAATTGTGGTCTCGGACCTAAGAGGTGAAATCTGTAAATATAGAATCTGTACTTTGGCAACTTCCCTAAATGATTTGATGGTGTCAATTTGTCAAATAGCATGAAACTAAAGGATTTAAACTTTTATTTTATAGAATTTCTGCAAAAATGACCAATTTTGGCATTTTATGGTCAAAATAGGCATTTTATAGATTTTTCAATATTGATGCATATATGGCATCCTTATTTTCAATCTGACAGGTTTTCATGTGTCAATATTTGTGTTTCTATGCTTTTATCTAGTTCTTTTACTTATTTATGAACTCTGAATCTACAGAAAAGAAGATTATCTCAGACAATATGTGCTAAATGTGTTGTATAAATGACCCTTATCTAACACCCTATTTGGATGAAGTCAAAAGTGGGGAGCTTGGTACATAAAATTTGAAGTCCATAATAAAGACCTCACTAAATTTGTATCAAAAGCACTTTGCAAAGTCTATTGTACCTGTTCCATTTCACATAATATCTTTCTGTTCTTCTGTAGGATAGCAAGTGGTTTAAATATAAGCCTGTTGAGAATAAATTGCATGCAAGTTTTCCCCTAAAAAGGCAAAAATCTTTGTATCAGACCATACTGTCTGTAAGAAAAGTTAATTGCAAGAGTTTGTGCTCAGATTTGTTGTATCATGTCACATGAGTATAGAAATGATAAAAAAGACACACATTTTTATTTCTTATAGCCTCAATATGCATTTTTTAATGTAAATATGTGGCACGGCCTAAATAGACCCTAAATTATTTCCAGTGTTACTTGGCCTAAGACCCTTTTAAACTAATATGATATGTTATTTGTAACTTTTCTTTCCATTTAAAGTACATTTAATACATATGTAAGGATTATTTATAACCAAAAAGCTTCACAAATTTAAAATTGCTGGAAAATATCACATCTTCATGTAAGACCCCCTTCATTGAAAAATCTCAATTTTTAGGCACAGGCTCATATAAATTTGACTTTTGAATAATTATACTAAGTCTGATAAATCAAATGAGTACTCTATTGCTTTTAGTACATGATAATTGATATATTAAGGCATTTAAAAAGTTTTTTTTTTCTCAATATTTTTATTTTTAAAGCCCCAAATGTTGATAGTTGAAATTTTTCAATTTTAACGTCAAAATTTAGCACGCAAAGATGAGTATAGAATTTAACATACTGTCTATAATATATATCCTATTGTTATGAAACTTTGTAAGCAGTGTTATAATTTATTAAGCTTTGGTCATACCAAGTTTTATTAAGATTATTCCACTCTTTCTATCCTATTAGGTCCGAGACCACAATTGTCGTCCCTTGATTTTCGTTGTTCATGAATATAGTCCCTAGTGTTGACAGTGGGTTACTTGCCATTAATTTTTATACCCCTTCCAAATTGATTTCTTTATGTTTAATGCCTCAAATTGCAAGTAGGGGGGTGAAATTACACTGTAAAAAAATTTGGGTCCAGAATTTTAATGGAAAGTAGTGATTAGGTCCAGCTGAAAAAGGTTAAAAATTAGCACTTCGGAAGCTGTCAAAAGATTTCAAGACGCCCAAAACATAAAACTGTCCATATTTTGAGTTAGAGCCGATGAAGTTTTCTATAATTTTGATATAATTTGTCCAAAAAGTAGTACAACACACTGTAAAAATATTATGGAGAAAGCGCAGGTGGGATTTTTTTTATTTTCATTTATGTTCTAAAAGAAATGCACTACGAAATAATTGTGGTCTCGGACCATTTTGCATGTATTATTTATTATTGGGATTTTTTAAGAATGAACACTCATGCGAGATTAATAATTGTGATTTCAGAAAAACCTGCATACATTTATATGCATCAGCTATCTTAATGCAAATCTGTATTATTGTGATACTCACCCAGGTGCGTTATTTGCATTAATAAAAAGCTCACATAATTTCTGAATTTACAGTAATCAACAGAAGTTAAATCTACATCTTTAGCAATAATAAAACATCTGCTTGCGGGAGATAAGGGAACCAGGATTCTTTGAATGTTACAAGCTTCTCTTAAAGTTCTTCTAGTTTCATTCTTTTTTGTACAGTTTTGCTACCTGTGATGTCTCTCAATTCAGCCTATCAGTAGCCATGTTTTGCTACCTGTGATGTATCTCAATTCAGCCTATCAGTAGCCATGTTTTGCTACCTGTGATGTCTCTCAATTCAGCCTATCAGTAGCCATGTTCTGCTCCCTGTGATGTCTCTCAATTCAGCCTATCAGTAGCCATGTTTTGCTACCTGTGATGTCTCTCAATTCAGCCTATCAGTAGCCATGTTTTGCTACCTGTGATGTGTCTCAATTCAGCCTATCAGTAGCCATGTTTTGCTACCTGTGATGTCTCTAAATTCAGCCTATCAGTAGCCATGTTTTGCTACCTGTGATGTCTCTCAATTCAGCCTATCAGTAGCCATGTTTTGCTCCCTGTGATGTCTCTCAATTCAGCCTATCAGTAGCCATGTTTTGCTACCTGTTTTGTCTCTCAATTCAGCCTATCAGTAGCCAAGTTTTGCTACCTGTGATGTCTCTCAATTCAGCCTATCAGTAGTCATGTTCTGCTACCTGTGATGTCTCTCAATTCAGCCTATCAGTAGTCATGTTTTGCTACTAGTGATGTCTCTCAATTCAGCCTATCAGTAGCCATGTTCTGCTCCCTGTGATGTCTCTCAATTCAGCCTATCAGTAGCCATGTTCTGCTCCCTGTGATGTCTCTCAATTCAGCCTATCAGTAGCCATGTTTTGCTACCTGTGATGTCTCTCAATTCAGCCTATCAGTAGCCATGTTTTGCTACCTGTGATGTATCTCAATTCAGCCTATCAGTAGCCATGTTTTGCTACCTGTGATGTCTCTCAATTCAGCCTATCAGTAGCCATGTTTTGCTACCTGTGTTGTCTCTCAATTCAGCCTATCAGTAGCCATGTTTTGCTACCTGTGATGTCTCTCAATTCAGCCTATCAGTAGCCATGTTTTGCTACCTGTGATGTCTCTCAATTCAGCCTATCAGTAGCCATGTTCTGCTCCCTGTGATGTATCTCAATTCAGCCTATCAGTAGCCATGTTTTGCTACCTGTTTTGTCTCTCAATTCAGCCTATCAGTAGCCATGTTTTGCTACCTGTTTTGTCTCTCAATTCAGCCTATCAGTAGCCATGTTTTGCTACCTGTGATGTCTCTCAATTCAGCCTATCAGTAGCCATGTTTTGCTACCTGTGATGTCTCTCAATTCAGCCTATCAGTAGCCATGTTCTGCTCCCTGTGATGTCTCTCAATTCAGCCTATCAGTAGCCATGTTTTGCTACCTGTTTTGTCTCTCAATTCAGCCTATCAGTAGCCATGTTTTGCTACCTGTGATGTCTCTCAATTCAGCCTATCAGTAGCCATGTTTTGCTACCTGTTTTGTCTCTCAATTCAGCCTATCAGTAGCCATGTTTTGCTACCTGTGATGTCTCTCAATTCAGCCTATCAGTAGCCATGTTTTGCTACCTGTGATGTCTCTCAATTCAGCCTATCAGTAGCCATGTTTTGCTACCTGTTTTGTCTCTCAATTCAGCCTATCAGTAGCCATGTTTTGCTACCTGTGATGTCTCTCAATTCAGCCTATCAGTAGCCATGTTTTGCTACCTGTGATGTCTCTCAATTCAGCCTATCAGTAGTCATGTTTTGAGCAGAACATTCACGTTTTAGAGCTAATTGCTTTACTTAAGTATACAAACAAATAAGTAGCCAAATGTTTGTCTTTTCAAGTTTCTATGGCCCTATTTATTTTGACCTGCAGTGTTGAGAAGCAGTTTAAACAGATATCATTTGTATTGTAGAATGTTCTGAAGGAGCAGACTGTGATTGTACAATACAAAGCCATTTCTGGAGGTTTAGTCATAAACAGTTGGCCGATTACAGACAAAGAAAAACAAGAGCTGACCAGATAGGTAAAAACAAATCATTTGTTTACAGAGACTGTGAAGTGTCTAGGACATATTTTCTTTTTTGTGCCCCTGCTGTAGCAGAAGGGCATTAAGTTTTACCCTTGTCCGTCTGTACGTCCGTCCATCCGTCAGTACATACATTCAAAGTTGATTTCCGTTCTATAAATTTAATTTGCCTCAACCAAATGTTATGAAACAAACACACCATGCTTATTACCACAACACACAGATCAAGTGCCAATTTTGGTGGCTTCACTTTAATTCCAAAAAAAACCCAACAGAACCATGTTATTTCATTATATGCGATTTTATGCTATGAATGGAATGCACAAGTATTTTGATAAGCCCATACTGCATAGTCAGCTATAAAAGGTCACTTTACGAGACAGTTCCTAATCAGCTCAGAAAAGATTCGGCTCTAAGTTTAACAGTTTAATAGACAGATTGGCACTGTAGGAGACATATTTTATAATAGACGTGATTAATGGACAGTTTGGTAATGCAGGAGACATTTCTGGACCAAGACAAATTAGTACCTCTTTTCCTATCTTATTCTGTTTCTTTATAAAAAATACCATACCGGTAATTTTTTTTTCATAAATAATTTTTAAATAAAAATGAAAAAAATATTTACCATAAAATTCACAAAATCATATATGATAATATGTAGGAAAAAAAATATACTTGCAATATGGTGACCTATAGTTGTTAATTTCTGTGTCATTTGTTCTCTTGTAGAGAGTTGTCTCATTGGAAATCATACCTCATCTTTCTTTTTTTTATGGATTGCATTTGAATTAAGTTTTTTTAACTTAAAAAAAACCAGGATACAAATCCAATAAGTGTACATTGACAGGCCTAGTATCAGACGGTGACTCATGTACAGAGTCTGATGAGACTTTGGTATTGTTGAAAACTAGAACCTTAGTTCTGTGAAATGACTAGATTCAGTTGTTCTCAAAGTATTTCAAAAGATATAAATCAAATTCTGTTCTATTGTTTTAATTCATTTTGTTCCTTGAATCTATTTGAAATGCAAAAAAGGTTATTATTAAGATTTTTTGGGACAAGTTAATATTTCAATCGGACAAGTTAGTTTGGGTATTTACTTGTCCTGCTGGACAAGTTGGAAAAAAAGATATTATAGAGGCCTGCACAATCTTTGAAGTATAAGGAGCTTGCAATCAGCGACGATACACTTAAAAAGGTGGACAAAAATTAAGATTGAAATTGGGAATGTGTTTAAAAGTAAAAACACAAAAATACTGAACTCCGAGGAAAATTCCAAAAGGAAAGTCCCAAATCAAATGGCAAAATCAAAAGTTCAAACACATCAAATGAATGGATAACAACTGTCATATTCCTGACTTGGTACAGGCATTTTCTTATGTAGAAAATGGTGGATTGAACCTGGTTTTATAGCTAACTAAACCTCTCACTTGTATGACAGTTGCATCAAATTCCATTACATTGTCAAGATGTGTGAACAAAACAAACAGACACAATTAAGGTAAAATGTCAACAATAGGGACAGCAACCTGACCAGAGAGCAAATAAAAACCCAAAGGCCACCAATAGGTCTTCAACACAGTGAGAAAATGCTTTACTATAGTCTGGACTATTGTCAATGTTGTGCAAAATAAACCTGTTGTGCTTTAAAATTTGTAAAGTGTGGTAACATATTAGTTTTTTTTCTGTCAATCTTGTACCTGATACCTGTCATACATATACATGTATATCTACTTCCTGTTGACTGACATTTTGAATCTTTCAATATTATTGAATGATTGGAGGAAGAAAAAACCCAAAAAACCACGACTTCATTTTAAGTCACATGATCAGTTGTAACCACTTTTCCGAACTGTCAGACAATTTCTTTCTGTTTTAGATACTATGAGTTGCAAGTGGGAAATCAATTAGCACTACAACACATGAACTACTGTTTTGTTTGACCCATTATAACTGCTCTATGTTTCTTCTATGAATGAAGCATGTAACACATTTAATTATAGTTATACTTTCTCTTACAGACAAACAAAAGAAAGGCAAAACTAGACTTAACTTTGATGGAAGTAAAACTTTTTCAGAAACAGAATTTGAATTGTCTGAAAGTTCAAAGAGCAGTAGATCTGTCTCATCACAAATAGTCAAAAACCATACCTCTAGTAACTCACAAGTAGTCATTGATATATGTAGTTCATGTAAATCTGGATCCTCCCAAGAAGACACTGACAATAATGTTGCAGTCATAAACAATATTACAAGTAACTCCCCAGAAGTCATAAATACCAGTATATGTAGTTCATCCAAACCTCAGTCATCACAAGACTACACTGAGTATAATGTTGTAGTCACAAATGATACCTCTAGTAACTCCCCAGGAGTCATGAATATATCTAGTCCTTCTAAATCTAAGTCTTCACAAGATGTCACAAACAATACTTCTGATTACTCCCAAGGGGTAATAAACAAATGTAGTCGATCTGATTCTAAGTCATCACAAGATGTTTTAGATGATGATGATGAGGTGAAAAGTCCACGAGATTTATCCACTTATCTTGAAGAGGCATTCAAAGAGGCAACATATTGTTCTCAGAAAAGTGAAGTGATAACCTATGATGAACCACTAGAATCGTTAAAACAATGTGAACATGACATGCAAACAAGTCAGTATGTGAAATCTGAAAAAGAAAAACAGATTGGTGTTGATTGTGCCGATATAGATTCTTGTCTTAGCCAACCACTCTTTGAAGACGATGAAATAGTACAAAGTGGTAAATCTGTATCTGATATTGATGCCAGTGAAGATAGTAATTCTCAGTCAAAGTCTTTCTTTGCTAATTACAGGAGAAGGATGGAAAGTGTAGAAAACACCAATTCTAATGACTCAGAAAAATCACAAAAGTTCTCGCAACAAAGCTGTAAAAAAGAGTATAAGAATGTGAATATTGAGTTGACATGTCAAAATTCGGAAAAACTAGAAATTGAGGGAAATGAATTTGCAGATAAGAACCCAAGTGATGTAGAATTCAGTAATATTGAAATGACAAATAAGCTTCCTACTGATACAGATCTTTGTTTAAGTAATGAGCAGAAAGACAAACATTTAGATGATTTAGTCATACTCGATACAGACGACACTGATAGTGATGTGCAATATATTTCAACCTGTGATGTTAAAAAATCTGATAGTGTTCCCTCCTCTCAAGGATCAATTAACTCTGCTTCAATGACTGGGACAAAAGGTGCAAAAAAGTCTAAAGTTGTTAATCTAACGGGATCAAGTAAAAAATCTAAATTGTCAAAACAACAATCTGATATGAAAAATCAGCCATCTTTGTTATCGTTCTTTTCAGGATCAAAGACAGACAAGGGGTCGAAAGATAAAACAAATACAAACAATAATTATATTCCAAGTAGTACTAACAATTTTGTGAGTATTAAGAGTAAATTGAATGGTGCTATTCCTAGTCAGCTGTCCAGTACAGAATCATGTGACAGTTTTGTTAAAGAGAAAAATTTAAACACAGTTTTAATGAATTCTATGAAAAGATCAAGAACCGAACCTTGCATAGATTTAGACGCTACCTCAAAAAATTGTAAACCTGCGTTAGTGAAAAATGCAACTGATATTTTAATTAGTTCAGTTAGCAAACATGTTAAAGAAAAAGAGTCACTTCCGAGGACCAGAAAAATGATAACTAAAGATGACAAAGAGTTACAGAATGTACTTGGTGTTGAGAACAGTGGTAAAGGAAACCAGTCCACAAAACCAGTTAGATATTGTCCATTTTACAAGAAAATACCAGGTTTGACATTAACAATAATCATGATCATTGGAATTTACTGAGATTTAATAGCATTGTACTATATAGTCATGATACATGATATAAGTCAGTTACAGATTAATGTTCTATTATCAGTTTTCATACATGTCAAACATGTTTGATTGAAATATAACTACCCAATTAATTTTTCAATGGGGTGCATGCAGTAAGGGGAATATCCAGTCTATTTAAACTTCTGTTTTATTTGAAGCTAAGATGATTTCTACTGGAGTCACTTGTCTTCATGATAAATAAAATCATGTCATTAAGCATGAATATAACTGTGTAAAAAAGATGTGGTATGATTCATAAAGAGACAAATCTCCACCAGAGATCAAATGATTTTAATTGATAAAATTGAGAATGGAAATGGAGAATGTGTCAAAGAGACAACAACCCAACCATAGAAGAGACAACAGCAGAAGGTCACCAACAGGTCTTCAATGAGAAGGTTTACCATATATATCATACATACATGTACATTATGTAGGTATCTTAATTAGAAAAAAATATGATTATAGATCATGTAAATGTAGATATCTTGGATATAAAATGTTTAAATTGATAAGAATTATTATTTTCAAGAGCTGAACTACATGTATATGTGGTATGATTGCTATCATTTAAATGGCAATTAAAGTTATCTGAACTAAGTGAAGACATTTCTTAACATTGAGACTACAATGTACTAACTTTTGCCTAAAAATTAATCGCATGATGCAGTGTTTTGTTTAATGGTTTAATAATTATAGCTTATAATAGATGTTTTGTTTAATGGTTTAATAATTATAGCTTATAATAGATGTTTTGTTTAATGGTTTAATAATTATAGCTTATAATAAATGTTGAATTTATGAACATGATTCTGTTTCAAATTGATACAGGGTTTTGTTGTATCGATATCTAAGGATCGGCATTTTATGTTCAGCATGTGATTTGATTTTTTTTTTTTTTTTACATAGAAACGGGATTTACAGTAGATGCCTTCTGTTATGGTAATGTCCCAGGATGCAAAGCCTATTTCCTGTCACATTTTCATTATGACCATTACAGAGGACTAACCAAAACATTTTCAGGTCCAATTTACTGTAGCAAGGTATTTATCATGATTATTAATTTATTGATTTACAATATAAAGGTTTACTTCCAAATAATTTAATTTTGGATGTAACATGTCTTCTGATTGGCTGATAGTTATTTGTCTATAAGCTCATAGCCTTAGGCAATGGGAGGCATTAAGTGTTGCCCTTGACTGTCTCTTCGGCAGTCACATTTTGTTTCCACACTCTAAACTTTTGTTTTCCTTATCCAAATTTTATGAAAACTTATACACAATGCTATGACTCAAAACAGGCAGACAGAGTAGGTAGGTTGACAGTGAGTCATTCTTGTCCTGGGACACATTCTTCTTTTATTTTTTATTTTTCTTAAAACTAGTGGCTTTAACATGTATTTTATATTCCACCTGTAGTAATACATTATAATGTTCTGTACATTGTAGGTGACTGGTAACCTCATCAAGTCAAGGATAGGAATCAACCCAGATTTAGTCCATGATTTACCCATGAATACACCATGCACTGTGGAAGGCACTGAGGTCTTACTTCTAGAGGCTAATCAGTAGGTCTCAAATATTGTTTAGTCCAAATAACTGTACTGTTAGGGCACTGTAGATTAATAATTGGATGGCATCTAGTATCCAGTTTGTCTGTCATCATAGGCGGATCCAGGGGGGGGGCTTGGCTCCCCCCTTTCTTTGGAAAAATTTTGTTGACTATATAGGGAATCACTGAAGTATGCCTTGAGCGGGCCAGTCAGTCAGCGGGCCCCCCTTATAAAAAGTTCTAGATCCGCCACTGGACTCATATTTTCACAAATAATATCTGCTCTCTAACTTTAAACCCCCTGGTAGTTCTGTGAGTAAACATGATTAAACACCACTACTAGAAGATGTGTCTAGAACAAGGAGGAAATATATATACTGAAAGTCAAGGTCAAAAACAGTTTAGCCTGTTCACAAAAAATATTTCATCACTGCCACTCTAAAATCTCTGACAGAGTTTTGCTATGGCACTTTGCATGATTATTTTCCACTACTAGAAAAAGTGTCGCATATAATAAAACAGAAGAAAACCTTACATTCAAAGTTAAAAAACAATCATAAAAATAAAATTGAGAAAGGAAATGGGGAATGTGTCAAAGCCACAACAACCCGACCATTGAGTAGACAACAGCCAAAGACCACCAATGGGTCTTCAATGTAGCGAGAAACTCCCACACCCGTAGGCGTCCTTCAGCTGTCCCCTTAAAAAATATGTATACTAGTACAGTGATAAACTCCAAATTATACACAAGAAACTAAAACTAAAAATCATACAAGACTAACAAAGGCCAGAGGCTCCTGACTTCGGTTAAACATGTTTATGAGATCTCAACCCTCCCCTATACATGTACCTCTAGCCAATGTAGAAAAGTAAATGCATAACAATACGCACATTAAAATTCAGTTCAAGAGAAGTCCGAGTCTGATGTCAGAAGATGTAACAAAAAAAAATGACCTGACAACAGTATCGTAACTATATCCTTTCTTAATAAGTCTGTTTAAAGGTTTTGTAAGCTTTTGAGGTGAATACTGACATTTTAGTGCTTTGTAAAGAATATTACCATAAAAGATTAGATGTGAAATACCTGGTAGTATAAGATGTCTGCATGTTGAGTTATATTTACGAATTATATCACTTGATTTCTGCTTTTTACTTGATCAGAAAATTGGTCAGATGACAGTTAGTTATGTTATTACAAATATATGTAATAAATTTAAAACAATAACTGAATAATCATAGCAATTTTTGTCTGTTTCAGTTGTCCAGGATCTGTCTTGTTTCTGTTTAAGACACACCAAGGAAAGTTAATATTGCATACTGGAGATTTCAGAGCTGATCCGTCCATGGAGGAAATGAGTTGTCTACAGAACGTACGACTACATCAGCTATATTTAGATACGACGTAGGTGTAATTATTGAATGCATAATCTCTAAACCTTTTACATTCATCACGATCACAATAAATTGGTATCCAACATTTGTCCAAAGACCAACTCGTTAGTTATTGTTAGGTAGCTGTTCAAGATTTGCTGTCTTTCCATAAATTTCTAAATGAACTGCTATTTACTTGTAATAAATAAATCTCTAAAAATGTAATAGATAGTCCCAATCAGGCCATACTATAAAAACTATACAGTCTCCAAACAATTATCATAACGAAAATCAGCAATTATGGTAAAGAAAGTAAAACAAGGAAATACACTGCTTAGACATTAAATACTGATTTTAACTATGAGAAAAACTATCTTAAAAAATATTTGTCATCTTGCCTGATTCATCTTTTGCAGATATTGTGATCCAAAGTATGCATTTCCACCCCAGAAACTTGTGATTGAGTTTGGTGTTTCCTTGGTGGAAAAAATATTGGCAGAGAAACCTAAAACCTTGGTAGTTTGTGGATCCTATACAATAGGGAAAGAGAGAATATTTACAGGTTGATATTTGATTTCAACAAAATCATCTTTTTGTAAAGGAAAACTTTCTTTGGCATGTCTTGTAAGGATGAAGATATACCAGCATTTGTTAAACTGTTAAAACTTTCAATATAGTCTTAAGTAGGCTTTACCAATTTTACAGTTTATACTAAATGTTTCCATGGTGGAACATTGTAAAACCAAATATAATAATACAGCCCAGTTAATATCACCCTTTTCACATTTGAAATGAATTGTTCCTTTTAAGCTCACCTGGCCCAAAGGGCCAAGTGAGCTTTTCTCATCACTTAGCATCCTTCGTCTGTCGTCGTTGTTAACTTATTACATTTTGAACTTCTTCTAGAGAACCACTGAATGGAATGAAACCAAATATGGCATGAATGTTCCTTATGAGGTGCTGACCAAGTGTTGCTACTTTGTAGCAGATCCATCATCCAAGATGGACGCCAGCAGGGGACTTAGTTTAACGTAGGACCCTATAAGAAAAGCATACAAATGACTTCTTTTAGAGAACTACTGAATGGAACGAAAGATCCATCATCCAAGATGGCCGCCAGCGGGGGACTTAGTTTAACATAGGACCCTACAGGAAATGCATACAAAAGTCTTCTTCTAAAGAACCACTGAATGGAATGAAACCAAACATAGCATGGTTCCATCATCCAAGATGGACGCCAGTGGGGGACTTAGTTCAACATAGGACCCTATGGGAAATACATACAAATGACTTCTTCTAGAGAACCACTGAATGGAATGAAACCAAACATAGCATGAATGCTCCTTATGAGGTGCTGATCAAGTGTTGTAATTTTGTAACAGATCTATCATCCAAGATGGACGCCAGCAGGGGACTTAGTTTAACATAGGACCCTATAAGAAAAGCATACAAATGACTTCTTTTAGAGAACTACTGAATGGAACGAAAGATCCATCATCCAAGATGGCCACCAGCGGGGGACTTAGTTTAACATAGGACCCTACAGGAAATGCATACAAAAGTCTTCTTCTAAAGAACCACTGAATGGAATGAAACCAAACATAGCATGGATGTTCCTTTCCTTATGAGGTGCTGGCCAAGTGTTGTTACTTTGTAGCCGAATTTTACCTTTTTTTTATATGATTTCAAAATCCCAAGTAGAATCTGGTGAGCGATACAGGCTCTTAAGAGCCTTAGTTATTTTTGGAAAATGACGCAGTCATTGTTCCATAACTGCCGACCTGAACTTCATAACATTTCTCTGCCTACCGCGCTTGGTTTCGTATTTACTGTTTTCCATACAAACTGGAATCTGCTTGTGTTATCATTATGCATGATCATTGTGTAGTTATCAGCCAGGAACCAGTTTACACTCGGTTTCATAATTTACTATACAAACAAACTGGTTCCTGCTTGTATTCCACTACACTCGAACAAAGTGTTGTAGTTTGACGGGAACCAGTTTAGAATTTGTAAACTACAAAACGTAATCGGTTATTGTTCATTCCGTTTTGGTGTTTCATACCGACTTATATGGTTTGAATAAGCTTAAGACCCTTCAAACATTAATGTGATAGGTACATATTAAAGACTGTTTTACAAAAGGATGGAACTGTTTTACTTTCAAAGTCGTACTATAATGATATCTGTCATGTACGGATTTCCACTCTCACCTGTTAATTTCTTCTTTTACACGTGCTTTTGAAACTTCCTGTTTAAACATCGCAAGTTTCAAAATTGTTATTTGAGTGAATTAAACTTATTTTAACAATCATGAAGCGTTCCAGAATCATTTTCAAGCAGTTTCTTCTTCTCTTTGATGATGGAAAATAGGTTTTCTCAAGAAAATACCGCAAACGATCGCAGAGGAATTGAAACGTACAAGTTAAGTCGGCACCTGGTTAAATTGGCATCTAGTCAAATTGGCACCTATTTGACGTCAATTCAGCATCCAATAATATTTGTTATAATATTTTCTATTCAATTAATTAATAACTGTTACCAAGTACATAGTGAATATGTTGTTGTGTATTTAGGTAAATAAGGAAACCAAAGTGAATATGTTGTTGTGTATAAAGGTAAACAACGAATCCCTTACCCAACTGTTGTTTTAACAATTAGACAATTATTAAAATAAAATGGAAAACTATGAGTCCCTTTCAATAAATCAAACTTTCATGCCAAATAATTAGCAAATTTAAGGTGTTTTTTCAGTAAATAAACAGCATTAAACCAACAATCCTGTAAAATGCTCAACTGGTTAAAATAATGCATAAAAATATCCAATATCTCATGTATTAGTCCAAATAATTATGACGTCTGGGTAGGATATTTTTTTTTTTTTCTGGGCATCCCAGAAAAAAATTAACATAGCCTTGCGGTCATAGGAAGGTGTCCTAGAATGAAATTAAAAAAAGCCTTGCCAGACGTAATAATTATTTGGACTACTCATATATACATTATATATCATTAAAAATACACCAAAAAAGTCATTTAGTTGAGAAAAATAAATATATACAAAATGTACATGAACACCCAAAAATGTGAAAGTTAGAATTTAACTCTTTTTGCTTCAATACTGAAAAAAATTCTGGCAACCCCTTTCTTATTTTTACTCTTTTTGCTTAAAATACTGTTAAAAATATATATTTAACATGGGTGACGAATTGACTATATCAGGTGTCGATTTAACCAGGTGCTGATTTGTCTAGGTGCCAATTTAACCCGGTACCGGTTTGACTAGAATTCTTTGACAAATGTTTGAAATTACCTGAGTTTCATTAGACCTTTGATAACAGTAACAAAAAGATTATTTACTTAATATTTTGTGGGAGAAGGGGGTTCAGACTGTGGTATCAGGTCTGTTCGCGCCCAATACACTTTCGCACCCTACATGTTCGCAGCTCGCACGTTCGCACCCAAGGTCCGTTCGCACTCTACTCATTCGCGCCCAATTTTAATTCAAATTCAAGTTGAATAATTAGAAAATCATGATTGTTGTTTTAAATTGCTTTGGTGTAAATACTGAATGTATTTATAGCTTGGTATGAGTAAAACATTGAAGATTTAAAAGGAAAAATACAAAAGATAATTGTTTTTAACAGCTTGGTCCCTTTGATCTGAAACAACGAAGCAATAAAATATAGGAACTAAAATATAGCAATCCACTATTATAACCAAAACATGATAAAATTTATTCAACACACAGAAAAAAACATAGTCAGAATCTCACTTCATTTTGAAACAGTCAATGAAACAAAGTTATAGCAATACACTAACAAAAACATGATTAAGAGTTATTCAACACAAAATAAAACGTTGACAAAATACCACTTTATTTAGAAAGGATTATTATTATTTTTAACAATACCCTATCCAAAACATGATTAAGATTTATTCAACACTTTATTTTTGAGACAATGACAACAATTATACTTATAAGAAAACACTTGCTTACAGAGTTATTAAACACAAAACCAATTAAGATTGGGTGCGAACATGTAGGATGTGAAAGTGAAAGGGGGCGAACATGAGTGGGCGCAAACGTGAATGGGCGCGAACGGACACGGATTCAGACTATGTACCAGTGAGAAATATACAAGCCTTTCTACGGTATTTATTTGTCTTAAAAAAAACACAGCCAGTTGTCACCTTCACTTCACACACACACATATACAAATATCAATTATATGCTTACGAGACATGTTGCATTGTTAAACTAATTAAGGTATGTGAAAATCAAGACTTGCATAAAAACTATCCCAATATTAGAGACAGTGGCGTCATTTTTCCTCAGAGCTTTCAGCTCTTTGATTTCTTGATGAGATTCATGTAGAAATAGTTGAATTAAAGTATGTTGTCAGTAGATTGGATATTTACTTTGGAAATTTGATTTAAAGATTAAGGATATTCTTGGATGAATTTAAAAAAATCAAGAAATTAAAATTGATACTATAAGTTGAAAGAGCAGGAGTTAAGGAACAAAATAAGCTAAAAATACTGATAGGTGATGGAGCTCCTTTTTGAGATATTTGAGTTTTAAAAAATGCCGGCAAAAGGCTAACTCAGACATTTACCTTACATTTGCATTTGGTATTATTTGAGTCTCAAATCGAAGGGGGGGAAAAAATCAAGAATCTGCTTAAATTTTGGTAAATAACCCTTCATGAGCTAATGAAGACTTTTATGAAAAGAAAAATGGGTGTTATGAGGCAAAATATTTTACTCTGTATTGTTGGGGGAAAAAACAAGGAGTCGAAAAATCTGACACAAATTTCCAAAGCCTCACCTAAGTACATCTTTAATTAATTAAAATTGTCTATTGTATCTGGCATTATAATTGGGAAATCACTATGCATGCCATAAAATGGTTTAATTTTATGGAGTGTAAGTTTTATGTTAACTAGAGCCGTAACGTTTTGAAAAGTTTTATTTTCAGGTTTTTCTGGTCCTTGTTTCTATCTTTCATAAATATCGTATTATGGGACTTGTCATAATCCTGACAATTCACAAAAAAAACCTTCAGGGAATTTCCAACTTAGAATAAAACATATATAACTGTATATGATTGTATCTAGGGATCAAATTAAAACTTTCCTAATTTTACAAAAGAACATGTAGATACAGTTTGTTCTTTTTTGCTGTTTAAATATTGAAAATAATGACTCTTCAAAATATCCAAAAACATGGTGAAATCTCTGTTTTAATATTTTTTCAGCCATTGCGAGGAGATTTGACTGTAAGATATGTGTTCAGAGAGACAAGTACAAAGTCCTGGAGTGTTTAGAAGATCCTGATCTCTCAGCCAGATTGACTTTAGATGCCAATGAAACATTTCTCCATGTCTTACCAATGAAAAAACTTAATCTGCAAGTATGTCATTGAAACAATACATCTGTAGGGCTAGGAATTTATTGTTAGAAAAGAAACATCTATTGCAGGACTGGTTAGGTTAATAATTCCTTATTTCATTTTTGTGCTATAACATTTTTAGTCCTTTTATAATCTACAACTTAAGCTATCCCTTTGATATTTTCAGTTCTCTTTGCTCCTTTTAAGACAGTAGGTTATTCTTTATTTTTTTAATATTTAAATCTGTTTTGCACTAATTTACACAGTTATTACTTTTGAATTGGGGAAGAACAGATCTCTGTCTGCTTGTGTTACAAAAATATAGTGAAAAACCATACCTGCAATATTGGGCATCCTTCACAAAATAATATCCTGTTGAATATACAAGATTAGGAAATTTTACTAAAAAACTGCTTCCTTGTTAACCAGTGAATTCCTCAAAGGAGATAAGACAGTCACACAGAAATACCTTCTCCTCAGTAATATACATGCCCTAGTATTTGTTTTGAAACCATTTGCAAAACTTTTGAGTATGTTATTATTTATTATACAGTATTTATAACAGCGCATTATATAATATTAAAATTACCCTAAGCGCTTTACAATATATATCCATTCACATGTATAAGTATTAACAATAAAATATGAAAGCCCATGTTTAAAACTTCTAAAACAAAAAAACTTGAAAAAAGTATGTGTAGTATCTTGTTTATAATTTACTTTTATAATTATTTCAGGGTTTACATGAACATAGATCTAAGTTAAGAACAGAGTATAATAATGTGGTAGCCATAGAACCAACAGGATGGACTTACAATGATAAAATGATTATAAATTATCTTCCTTTTTTCAGGGCTTAAATGAACATAGATCTAAGTTAAGAACAGAGTATAATAATGTGGTAACCATAGAACCAACAGGATGGACTTACAATGATAAAATGATTATAAATTATCTCCCTTTTTTACAGGGCTTACATGAACATAGATCTAAGTTAGAACAGAGTATAATAATGTGGTAGCCATACAACCAACAGGATGGACTTACAATGATAAAATGATTATAAATTATCTCCCTTTTTTTCAGGGCTTACATGAACATAGATCTAAGTTAAGAACAGAGTATAATAATGTGGTAGCCATACAACCAACAGGATGGACTTACAATGATAAAATGATTATAAATTATCTCCCTTTTTTTCAGGGCTTACATGAACATAGATCTAAGTTAAGAACAGAGTATAATAATGTGGTAGCCATACAACCAACAGGATGGACTTACAATGATAAAATTATTATAAATTATCTCCCTTTTTTCAAGGCTTACATGAACATAGATCTAAGTTAAGAACAGAGTATGATAATGTGGTAGCCATAGAACCAACAGGGTGGACTTACAATGATAAAATGATTATGAATTATCTCCCTTTTTTACAGGGCTTACATGAACATAGATCTAAGTTAAGAACAGAGTATAATAATGTGGTAGCCATACAACCAACAGGATGGACTTACAATGATAAAATGATTATGAATTATCTCCCTTTTTTACAGGGCTTACATGAACATAGATCTAAGTTAAGAACAGAGTATAATAATGTGGTAGCCATAGAACCAACAGGATGGACTTACAATGATAAAATGATTATAAATTATCTCCCTTTTTTACAGGGCTTACATGAATATAGATCTAAGTTAAGAACAGAGTATAATAATCTGGTAGCCATAGAACCAACAGGATGGACTTACAATGATAAAATGATTATAAATTATCTCCCTTTTTTACAGGGCTTACATGAACATAGATCTAAGTTAAGAACAGAGTATAATAATGTGGTAGCCATAGAACCAACAGGATGGACTTACAATGATAAAATGATTATAAATTATCTTCCTTTTTTCAGGGCTTACATGAATATAGATCTAAGTTAAGAACAGAGTATAATAATGTGGTAGCCATAGAACCAACAGGATGGACTTACAATGATAAAATGGTGTCATTAGATCAAATCAAACCAAAAGGAAATAAAGAAATTAAAATATATGGTATGTCAGTTCACATTCATTTGTTTATTAATCGTACAATGTACAGGTATATAATTCTGCCATAGACAACAACAAAGGCATATTTGATATTTTCATAAAACAGATGAACATGGGCTACAAGATGGTGACTTAGGTCATTGTCCATGATCTTTAAACTTAAACATTTTTAATGTTCAGCACTGATCTCTGATACAAAATGACCAACAATTATATATTACATATAAGTATAAGTATAAGGAGGCATCTAGGTCAAATATAACAGCTTCTTACAGAAATGGGTTCACTGACACATATTTTTGTCTTTGAGCTCAATAAAATTTTACAATAGAGTGCAGATATATCTTGTAGAAAAAAATTAGTAGGTTGTTGACACTTTTGACCTGCAATCATTTTAAAGTGGATGTAAGCGAATATAGGTAACCATACAGCCTTCAACAATGAGAAAAACCCATAGTGTATAGTCGGCTTTAAAAGGCCATGACAAGGAAAATGTGAAACAATTCAATTGAAAAAACTAACAGCCTTATTTGTAACAAAACCATTAATGAAAAACAAATATGACAGACATGAACCAATGACAACCACTGGACTACTGGCTCCTTGAACTCAATAAAACATGTTCACATACCATATATGGGTTTTGTCCCATGTTCCACAGTTAAATTAACATCTTTGGCAAAACACTGCTTGTAGGGAAATTATGGTAAAAGGTAGAAACAAAAAAGGTAGAAACAAAAACTATTTATTATTGATAAATACTACTTTTAGGTTTACCATACAGTGAACATAGTAGCTATCTAGAATTAAAAAGATTTGTACAGTATATCAGACCTGATCAAATATTGCCAACGGTAAACAATGGCAATCCAGCTTCTCGTAGGATGATGGAAGCCTTATTTGAATCATGGATGAATGAAGACAAAGCAGAAAATAAACCAAAACAGACTAAGATTGGAGCTTGGGCAAAGTAACTTGAAGGATAATACGTAATGATAAGTGGTTATAAGGGATTTGGAAGAAAGCTTGTCTGTAGGATAATGATAGACAGAAATAAATTCATGCAAACGACAATGAAGGAATGGACAAATTTGTATAGCAAAAGATAGAAACAAAGTCACAGAGAATATGACATTTTGAAAATAGCAAAGTAACATTCCTACAAGACCAAAAAAAAAAGTATTCAGAACACAATTTAACTTAGTGTGTTACAAAATCACTTTTGTGGATAGGCAGAAATTTATTCCCAAATGCCAATTGGAACATGGAGTAGTGGCCAATAAGAGGGGTGCTATCGTTAATGCTAATTGAATGAAAGAAGCTGTCATTTGTTTACAGTTTTATTTAGATATATAACTGCATGTATTAACTTTTTGTTTTGTATGAATGATATATTTTTGTTATTAATATACATTTTACAAAGTGTTCTTTTATTTTATCAGCCAAATCAGGGTTTCCGCTGGCGGTCACCATTTTCACAATTTGCGATAAAATAATAATTGTGGCAATTAAAATTTGTCATTGGCGAGATAATTTGGCGACAGAAATATACAAAATGATTTATTTTCGTCCATCTTGTTTATTTACTTTTTTTGGGGGTTTCTCAGAATTTACTTGATCAGACAATTCTCTCCCTTTAAAGATAGTCCAGAAAAGAAAACTTGTTATGACAAAAATTGTTCAAAAGAAGGAAAAGCAAGAAAAATCTCCGATTTAAAACTTTCAACTTTGACTTTGATATAGATAATTGATTTTAGAGACTTCTTAAAAGCCATTTGAGTGACACACCAGTTTCAAGCCTAGTTAAAAGTGATAAAAGCTTTTGTTTTGTTGTAAATACCACTTCTTGGTACAAAAGGACACATTTCTTTCTAAGAAACTTTCCCAAAGAGCTATACACCTTTCTGGTATTATATGATCAAAACATGTCCAGCATTTTGTACTTATATCTTCTTTATTATTAAAAGTGAGTGGCCCCCTCGTTTAGAAAAGTTGTTCAAAATATAATAAATTTTCCCCCTTTTAATTTGGTTCTTCTTTTTAAAACTAAATGTTTAGTGTTTATTCATTACAATGTAGACTCTAAGATAAGTTTCAGAGAATAACCATAGACAACAATGGGGCAACACTAATCTTATTTAAGGGGTGGTTGGGGGCGGGGTAGAAAAAAAACGAAACGAAAAAATATGTGCATGTCAATTGGCAAAAAAAATAATAAAGAGGCGAAAAATATTTTGTTTTGACGAAACAGGTGGCGAAAAAAATAATTGACCCAAGGGAAACCCTGAGCCAAATAAAATTTTTGATGTGAGTCTATGCCAAATTGATATTCTGGTTTTGCATTAATAATTAATTTTGCAGCTTATTTTAAGGTTATACCAATATATATAATCCATACTGAACATGCTGAATAGTCAGGTTGAATGCAGTGGATTTAAACAGTTATAGGCAACAGTACAGCCTTCAACACTGAGAAAAACCCATACTGAACATGCTGAATAGTCTTGTAAATGCAGTGGATTTAAACAGTTATAGGCAACAGTACAGCCTTCAACAATGAGAAAACCCTATAATGTATAGTTGGCATATCAAGATTTACAAAAATATAACTGAAACAAATTTACTTCTTTTGAGAGTTGATGTCATTTATTGTCGAGCCTTCGACTTTAGTCGAAAAAGCGAGACTAAGCGATCCTACATTCCGTCGTCGTTGGTGTCGTCGGCGGCGACGGCGGGGTCCACAAATATTCACTCTGTGGTTAAAGTTTTTGAAATTTTAATAACTTTCTTAAACTATACTGGATTTCTACCAAACTTGGACAGAAGCTTGTTTATGATCATAAGATAGTATCCAGATGTAAATTTTGTAAAAATAAAATTCCATTTTTTCCGTATTTTACTTATAAATGGACTTAGTTTTTTCTGCGGGGAAACATTACATTCACTCTGTGGTTAAAGTTTTTAAAGTTTTAATAACTTTCTTAAACTATCCTTGGTTTGTACCAAACTTGGACAGAAGCTTGTTTATGATCATAAGATAGTATCCAGAAGTAAATTTTGTAAAAAAATAAATCCATTTTTTCCGTATTTTACTTTTAAATGGACTTAGTTTTTCTGCGGGGAAACATTACATTCACTCTGTGGTTAAAGTTTTTAAAATTTTAATAACTTTCTTAAACTATCCTGGGTTTGTACCAAACTTGGACAGAAGCTTATTTATGATCATAAGATAGTATCCAGAAGTAAATTTTGTAAAAAAAATTTCTGTATTTTACTTTTAAATGGACTTAGATTTTCTTCCAGTTAACATTACATACAGTCTGCAGTTAAAGTTTTCAAAACATTTATTAGATTCATTAACTATCCTAAATTTTTACCAAACTTGGACAGAAGCTTTTTACAATCATAAGATAGTATCAAGAGGAATATTTTTATTGATTTTTTTTCCTCATTTTTGTTGAGCCTGCGATTTACAGCAAAAGTAGGCGAGACACTGGGTTCCGCGGAACCCTTACAAATTTTTGAATATATTACCAATATCAGGATTTTTTTTTGAAAGTTAAAGATAAAAAGAACTTGTAAAATAATGAAGAAATAAGAACTGCCTATTCTTCAAGGATTGCTTAACCTACAATGATTCTTCATAGAAGTAGATTTTTTACCAATGGTTCAATCTGTTTAAAATACACATCCTGTGTCCAAACTTAAAAGGATCACACTGTTTTATCTGTTCTGGTAATTATTACATCAGCAAATTAAATTGCAGCTTCAAAATTTTAAAAGTGTGTATTAATCCGACAAAACACAATGATCTTGGAGATTTAAAAAAAAAAGAAAATAGTATGGAGCATTTTCAGATTGTTGTAAGCAAAGCATGACTAGAGGATCTTTATCTTAAGCAGATACTGATAGCCAGAGTTGCAATTTGCATATTTCTTGAAAAAAAAACCTGTTATAGACAGTAGAAGATCAACAATGCAAAGTACCAAGTCACTGAATACATCTTTTGAAGCCATATAGAAGTTGTTGCCCATAAATTATTTGAACATCTATAGTAAAAATCTTTCTACAGCAAAAAAATGTTCAGCAATACAAGATCTTCAAAAATACCAGTAAAGCTGAAACCATCAACTGACCATTTACATGCCTACTTGCCCAGAAATTGCAATGTTGACTGGTCTTTATAACAGTTTAGGAGCAGATACTTGTGATTCACTAATCATAGTCTCACCATGACAGCAGAATAATTACAAATATCCCTACAAGCTGAAAATAAAACACAATTAATTACTTCAATAACTGAGTAGATAAGATGCTGGGTTTTTTTCCGGAAATCATGGAAAATTATTAAATATGAATTATTGCATTTAAAATGAATGTGCCTTAGGGACCTAATATATTCTATTCCCAGCTGGAAGAGGTTATTACTTAAAGACTGAAACCAGGTTTTTTTAAATATATTAAGTTGCCAATAGCTAATAATTTAATTTTGATGTTGCATACATAAAATAATAATAAATAGCTTTATTTAGACAAATAAGGACTTGTTATTAGCTCTAATGAGCTTTAAACTGACATACAAGACATAAACAAAACAACACATTATATATAAATAAGACAATAACAAAAAGAAACAACAATAGTCTAGTTTTGATTTTTGATTTTCCTTTTTGAATTTTCCTCGGAGTTCAGTATTTTTGTGTTTTTACTTTTTACATACAGTTTGAACTTCATCATGTTCATGAACTACACAATACAAATATATATTTTCCTTCCTTCTCAGGTACACCCCTATCTGAAAAAAATTCTAAAATAATTGCCAATGTAATGGATGTTTAGCTTTAACTGATAAAGCTACCAAGGGACAGTGATGCATGGTATATACACATGCAATTAGTTACATTACTCAAAAGTTATGAAGCACTATAAGCATGGTGGTAATAAGCAAATTATTAGCACAATATTTAAAGCTAGGTATTAAAGCTGAAAAGCATACTGGGTATTAAAGCTTAAAGTTACAGATATATCTTCTGATTGTCTTAAAGGTTTGTCTCTTAGCTAATAGACATAATTTTGTCATGTGACCTTGACTTCATCAATACTTTTATTCAACCACAAACACTTTTTGTGGTTCGTTACGATGTCGTCATCTGAAGACGCAGTTGGTTGATGGACCATAACTTAGTTTACATGTTTGGATCTCTATAAAATTTAAATATAAGGTTCAATATCACAAAAAGGAAGGTTGGTGTAGTTTTAGGGGATATGGTCCCAAGGTTTAGGAATTAAGGGACAAAATGGGCCCAAAAAAATCACAAGTATTTTGATTGCTCTGAAATTGTACCAGAATTTCAATATCACAAGTAGAAAGTTTGGCTTCATTTGGAGGTTTATTGACAAAAAAAAAATCATAAAAAGGGGGGGGGATTTTTATCCTCAAGATTTTGAGCAATAAATTTTCAATTGAATGCAAGTTCAAATCAATTAACCAATTTCAAGTTCTTTGACTATATTTATTCTGTGTCAGAAAACTATCATGTGTCAGTTATTTAATCACAATCCAAATTCCTTATATAGAGATTTCATTGTAACAAACAAGGATTTGTATAGTAATACTATACAAATCCTTGTAACAAACAACAGACTGGACTTGCATATTTAATTTTTATACACAATTCCGGAATTAACACTTGTTTATTTCCGATATGTTTTTTTTATAATTAAAAAACGGACTGGTACCTCCGTTATTACTATCCTTACCCTCATTCATTTTTTATGATACCAGATTTAAACACCGATGAGACGCAGACGAGCAAGTGCTTGGTAACGAAAGACGCTTTCTGATTTTCTGTTTTTATCTCAGAAAATGGAGCAACAAAACAAGATGAAAGGGGGTTATTCTCACGGTATTAGACAATATTTTTAATGATACATAGAAACATAATATCTTACATTGAGCTCGATCTTAACAAATGGACAAACATCGCTGAGTTTACAACTGTAGACACTATCCCGTACAACACCGATCCATTTAAGAACTCTTTCTTTATCAAGAGCATACTACATTGCCAATTTGGAACCAATTATAAGACAATAGTGTATGCACCAATACAGCTGAGAGCTTCAAGGCTGCTTTCCAACACAGTCAATAGGTCTTGATCTCTCCAGTTGAGTAAAAGCCATAATTGGTACATGTACCTTTAACTGATCTGTATGTGTACCTTCAAGGTGAATCCGGGTCTGTTCGCGCCCAATCACGTTCGCACCCTTCCACATTCGCCCCCATTCACTTTCGCACCCCACATGTTCGCACCCAAATTTTGCAAAAAGTTCGTTCGCACCCCACACGTTCGCACCCAATTTTACCGATTTTTTGGAGGTGTATTGGTAGAAATATATATGCCATTGTTTCTAAATAATTCGAGATACTGACAAGTTTTTTTGTGTCATGACAAGTTTATAAAAAAAGTCCTTGTTTTAAAGTCGGAGTGTGTTGAATAATTCTTAATCGTGTTTTGGTTAGTGTATTGAAATAATTTGTTTTTTACTGTTTCTAGTCAATTAAGTGCGAATCTGACAACATGTTGAACAACTGGTATGCATGGTAAGTGTATTGCTATGATTAATATTTATTTTATTAGTATTTACATCAAAGCAATTTAAAACAACAATCATGATTTATAAACAACAGTAAACAATAACACCAATTAGTCTGTTTATAAATACCAACAGAGACATATAATACGTCTCTAATACCAATTAGCAATAATCATACATAATCAACATTTAATAATTAATCATCAGATTGATAAAAAAAAAATCTATTCAATAAATTCTCAAATTTTATTCAAATAGAATACAATTATTGTTATATTCATATGAATAATTTCTAACAATTTAACTTAAATTTTATTAAAAATTGGGCGCGAACATGTAGGGTGCGAACGGACGTGGGGGGCGAAAATGTGAGGTGCGAACGTGTAGGGTGCGAAACTATATTGGGCGCGAACGGACCTGATACCCTTCAAGGTACACATACAGATACAACTGGATATTTTGAAAGGCATTTTTACGACAATGTCGATGATAAACCTTATCGCTAATCCTGGCTGCTTGAACTGCTTTCATACAACAATCACTTTTCCATTGTGGCGTCAGATATTTTGTTTTATGATGTCAAAATTTTACAGGAACCTGTGTGATATGCATTAATGGTGGACAAACAGGTAACTAGATATATCGGCACCATGACAAATCGGCACCCAAGTCTGAAGACATTTCGGTACCATTTTTGGACATTTTGGGACCAAGACAATCCGGCACCTCGTTTTTAAAAATAAAATTATTATGAAAAATTAAAGAATTGTTGCATAGATATTATAATTTGTATATAAAATATGCATTACAAAAAGAATACTCATCATTTAATTAAACTCTTAATGATTATGTATGTATGAATAAACATTATTTAATTGAATCATAATTAAATCATAATTCTATAAAGTCAACAGCAATCTGAGTGCTATAAAAAAGAAAAAAAAAATTGTGTTAAGTGCCAAAATGTTGTGCACCCTAGACAAGAAGCTTTGCTATGCGATGAATGTCAAAAGTGGCAACATAGAACATGCAACAGTGGTAAGTGGCTTTTAAATATTTTTTTAATTATTATAAATTATTATAACTAAAATTCTCCTTGCATACTTTTCATTTCCATACTACTGGAGCCAATCTCTGATAGAGCTAATAGCATTTGTACATAAGGAAGTAAAGGAAAACTAGCCAAATAAATAGTAATATAGAAATACCCTTAATTATAAATGCAATTAAAACCCATTATCCATATTGTAACCTGCTTGACTCAAACTTTAAAATTGAAAGACTCATTTTGAACAAAACTTTGATTTTGTGAAAAACTAAGGCTTTTCTACATCAGGAATAGATTACCTTAGCAAGCTGTATTTCGCAAAACTTTTAGGAATTTTTGGTCCTCAATGCTCTTGAACTTCATACTTTATTTGGCCTTTTAAACATTTTTTGATTCGAGCGTCACTCAGGTGAGTCTTTTGTAGACGAAACGCGTTTCTTGCGTAAATATAAAATTTAAATCCTGGTATCTATGATGAGTTTCTATGCAGCTTCCTACATGTACATCACCAAAGTCTTGTGATGTCTTACTTAATTGTATATGAATGGTGCTAAAAATATATTTCGATTTGACTGTTGTAATGTTCTTCTTGACATGTTGTCTCTTGAAGTATGTGAAATACTTATTTCCAGGTGTAAAAAATATTGATCCCCCCACTTTGAATTTATAAAACAATTTGAAGCCCCCTTTTCCACATACAGAAAAAAAACTTGACCCCCCTGTATTTTGACCAGCCCACCCTCCCAGATAAAAAATGATAAGTCCCTAAAGTACTATTTACAATACATAATATGTAGTTTGATTGACGATGATTTTAGGAATAAACCACTTAATAAGATACCTCTTCGAAGATACAATTACAATAGTGACAACAATGTTATAAATAGTGCAGAAGACAAATCATAATTGCTATATATTCACACTAAACATGCAAATTGAGTTCATGCCCTCATACATAAACAGTGCCAGGAAATTTTATAATTTTTGGTTCACTATATTTAGATCAAAGATAAATAATTTATAAGGTGCCAATTTGTCTATGTTAGGTGCCAATTTGTCCGGGTACCGATTTGTCTGGGTGCCGAACTGTCTAGAATTTGGACAAACAGAGATAAGGTGTATTGTATAATATATCTAGTAGATGTATGCTGGGCCTTAAAACTTTTCCAGTTGCACTGTACTCAAAGCAGATTTTTGTCTACTTGTTATGATATAATTTAAATTTAAGAGCAAGTCATGTGACAAGAATCCACTATTATATATAATAATTCTGCATGTTACAATGCACCGCCATAGCTTGAATAATAGGAGAAATTGGCTGAAAGTAACTGCTTTCCAATGATTTTGTTGTGTCAAAGAAAACAGTAATTTTTCCCAAAATTGCAGCGATATGAATTTTTACATGTAGTTGCTCTTACTTGACCAATATTATTTAAAGACACCACATAAGTGTACTAAAATTAATTTTTTTTTTCTGTAGACATAGAAGTGCCAGTAAAATTTTGTATGCAAAACTATGAAGTTTTATTTCAAAATAAAAGATATTCCTGAAAATGTCTGATTTGCTTTATATGTTTGCACCATTGTAAATCTCAACTAAAATTCTAAGAAATCACTTTATTCTATAGTATTGGTTACAGATGAATAATTCAATAATACATATCAGGGGTGGATCTACTGTAGCCATTTTTGGGGAAAGACGGCTTCAAGCCGTCAATCCCCTATGGGGTTGACCAGAGTGACACTCCCTCACATCATTCATTTTGTTTTTATACATGTTATAGTGTGGGAAAACCCCCAACAAATCTTACTTAGATTGAAGAGAAGGAGACCCAGAAATGAATAGTTTGACTTTAAACACTTTTTTACACATTTCCCTTCTGTTTCTCACGAAATTATCGTATCTTGAACTCTCCTTTACACTATTTACGTTTATTTAACAATCCGGAAAAATTAGTATGACGAGATATTCTAAATATATCCAACCTACATTGTATTTTATAGTGACGTCATTCTTGGAAGAAGCAGGGATATCCTTCACCAGTTCACTGGTTATTTAAATCATTCTTAGAGATCGTGCACTAATCACAAATTTGTATTTGTTAAATCTAAACATAATATTGTTTACTGTAGATGATTTAAACATCAACATGCAATACTTTAATTTGTAGGTCAACAACTTTCAAAATAAACAAAGATCGTGGGGTTACATGACACAGGGGAAAGAAACGATTTTATTACTTTTTTCGGGTCTCACTAATTAGAGACAAGAAGCGTCAAAAAGCGACAAGAAGCGTCAAGAAGACTATTTAGCGACAAGAAAAACATATTCTTCTTGTCGCTTCTTGTCGCTAAAATTCTTTTTGTTGTTAATTAGTTAGACCACTTGTTTCTGTAAAAATTCTGAGAATCTTCCTCCAATTCAGGAGCACCTCAATTGATGAGTAATTATCCACTAAAATAAAAGTTAAAGTATTTAAACACTTCAAATGTGACATTTCATTGGATTAGTAGTCTTCTATTAAAACTAAATTTTTGTGTACCTACATAATCATTGTAATGGTAAAAAAAAAAAAAAATAATTTGCATTTTTATAGTTTTAACATATATATATTTACAAATATTTCAAAATTATGATTTGGAAACAAGCTTCACACAGTTTACATCACTCATATTGTTTTTTTTTATTAGTACCTGTTTCCCTGTGATGAGAGTTGTAACTAAGAACTTTAACAATGGAAATTTAAAACTGAATAGATTTTTCAGTCCACACTTTCTAAAGAAAAAACTTTAAAATCCAAGAGTACTGTCACAAAAAATGGAAAATGGCCCTAGCCTGCAGTTCAGTGGTACACAATCAAGATTTCAAAAAATATTGTAGTTGTTGTGAAATGACAGAATTCAGTTGAGTTTTAGATGATTATAGCTATCAACTTTAATCAAATGTTTAGATTTAGAAGATGCAGATCACTTCCATTGGTCCCAAATTGAATCCTAAACTAAGGAAATGAAATTACATAAACAACAATTGATTTCAATATTGTCAACCTTTCTACATGTTCTAGCGGTTCTCTTTTTCATTCTTCATATGTAAACTATCAAAAGATACCCCCCCCTTTCCAAAAACATAATAAAATAGAAACAAGGGCCGTCTTTCCCCTCAGAGCTATTCAGCTCTTTGATTAAAAGGGGGAGCCCGGGGAGGGGGTCCAAAGAGACATTCAAAAGCATTGATCGTAAAAAAGGGGATTCCAACCCCCTGGATCTACCACTGCATCTGATATAGTATATCAATCCTTGATGTAAACTTTTTAATTTTTATTAAGTTTTTATTCAATGTTTTTAAAGGCAGAAGTTGCTGCGGCGGTTTTTTATTTTTTAAGTTTTTTTGTCCCAAATGTTAACCCTAAATATCAAATTTCGTTGAAAAAATATATTTTAGTTTATTTCACTTTACAAGCAACATGTGTATTATTTTTCAATTAATCTCGTTGTTTCTTTAATTTTGTACAGTGAATAAGTATGAATTGATGTGTTTGGAGAATCAAGGAAAAGATGGATATCAAAGTTCAGAGAGAATCCTGATGGCATTTAAAGTGTTAGATGACATTGTACCCAAACTTGGAGTGTATGCCAGACTGATGGGTCGTATTAAAGATGATTTACATGGTAACTATGATTAGATTAGGGAGAAAAATAGCTAACCCTATACCAGACTGATGGCTCATATTAAGGATGATAAACATGATTACTATGATTACTGTGGATTCATTTATTTTCATGGGTACCAATTTTCGTGGTTTGAGGAAAACTTACTTATTTGTGGATATTTAATTTCATGGTTTTGGCAAAGTCATTCTGTTAGAAAATATATAATTCGTTAAACATTGGAATTCGTGGTTCTACTGAACCCATGAAATTCACGAAAATTGGTATCCAACGAATATTAATGAATCCACAGTAGATTAGGGAGAAATCTATCTAACCTAACAGGTCTGTCCAGTTAAGACAACTTCCAATAGGAACTCAGTTCACACAGTTTTATTCACTAATGTTAATTGTTCAGTCTTCACAAGTCATGGGAAAACCATATTTACTTCAATAATGTTTTTCTTTTTAAAAAATTATTACAGAGCAAAGTTGTGGTGGAATTTATTCTAGATTTTAATTAAGATGTGTTTTGGTTATATATTTTTTGCAGCTTCAGTTTATAGTTCAGAGTTAACAACAGGGCCAGATGGTGTAGTTGTGAACCAGCCATATTTTACTTTGGTTCAGAGGACATCAACAAAGGAAGCTGATAAGATAGATATGTTAAACGAACAGTTAGATACAGTGAAAAGAAGGTGGGTTGTTTATTGAGTAAGATAGATATGTTAAATGAACAGTTAGATACAGTGAAAAGAAGGTGGGTTGTTTATTGAGGAAGATAGATATGTTAAATGAACAGTTAGATAAAGTGAAAAGAAGGTGGGTTGTCAATTGAATAAAAGGACTTTTAAATACTCCTCACAGGGGCCTTGATGATCTAGTGTTGTATTAAATAGCCCATCTACCAGTTTCCCAGGAAGGAGGAACTAGAGGTTTGTATCTCACCTCAGAAGTTGTGAGCCCCTGCGCCCTGTATTCTCTAGGTTGCAAAGGCTGAGATTGTGTATTTAAGTCAATCTCATTGCAAGATGCATTGACTCTGAACTTAAATGATTAGGGTTGCCATTCAAAAGTCGATGGTTCTATCTAAGGTACTGAAACTTCAGAAATTATTGCGTGCGTTTATTATTGTGATTTTGTGATTTTAAAATGCAATTTTGATTTTTGTGCTTTTGAGTATAATAATGTTTAATTTTTATAAAAAAATCAAAATGCGAGTTTTGTTGCGATTATATAACCCTGTCACATTTTTCACAATAATAAAAACATCACAATAGTTTCAGAATTTACAGTACTGTGGCTAACTTCACTAAGAAAAAAAGCTGTCAACTGTGCTGAGTGGCATTAAACACAAACAATCAATAAATCATTCAGGACTCCTGGTATTTAACTGTAACTAATTCATGAAAATTTAATATTAAGATATGTTTAATGTACATGCACTCTTCAACCATTACAATTAGTGATAAGATTATATCTTTTGACAAATATATGCCATGGACAAATATTCATGAACTTCTCTTAAACTATGAGGCAATAGTTCATTTGCCAATTCCTGATTTGAGCCTGCTATGAAACAATAATACAATGGGCCATTCCAGTTAATTTCTGACAGGTGGGGATGGATGGGGAGAATTTTTTTCGTATGTATCAGAAAAAAATTATCATAAAACTACCTATCAAATCTAAAATTTAAGACCTATCAGATGTAGAGTTTCTGTTCATATTGAATGAATGGGCTTGAATGGGAAAATTTGACCTACATTGTATCAGAATTTTTTATTGCAAGGGATGTGCCCATCAGAATTTTGCTTATACTTCAACCTGTCAGAAGATACCTTCCATTCCTTGTTAAACTGATAAAAATTTTTGAGACAAGTGCCTGTCCTTCCATCCCTGGTAAAACTGATAAAAAATTCTGAGACAAGTGCCTGTGGTGTTTTTGTATAAATATCCATTCCACAAAATTCAATTCAGTCATCAATGCAATACCAGATAATGTACATGTATGATATGAAACTGTCTAGATACCAGAGCACCCCTTAGATCTGACATAGGCATTTTTGTTACCCCTAAGATGTAACTATTTTCACCTTGCAAACTATTAACTGCTGCAAGACCTTCAGAAGTTTTGTGCATATAATTGAACGTGTCAGATGAAATAATACCAAAGTACGCCCCCTAAGATGTATAAATTTTACACCCCTCAGAAAGGACCATCCACCCCCCTTTAGCAGATATTAACTGGAATGACCCAATATAGTGTGGTTCAATACTGGAATTATCTCCAGTCATTTTCATTTGGATTTCATTAATACCTTGAAAAAAAATGCAGTTAAATTGAAACAATTTGAATAACTCAAGTTAAAGCTATTTTAATCTAAAAATAGATGTGTTTAAATCAGAAAGTTTGACTACAGCCATTGTGAATGTAACAATTTGCGTTCATATATATAAATACATGTAATATTACATAAAGAATTGCATTTATTTCTATTTTTACTTTCCTTTTGTAAAGATTGTTTGAAAAACACAAACAGTTTGAGGAAAGTCAACAGAAAATTGAAGAATTTGAAGAAAATATGGACAATTTAGAGGAAAAATCTCTTGGATTGGAAAAGCTTGTAGCTAATCAAAAGGCTGAAATTCAGAAGTATGTATACCCTGTTGAAGCTAAGATGTTTGATGCTGAACCTATTAGCAAAAAAAAAAAAAAAAGCAAAAGTTTTGGCTAAATGTGAAAGACTTTTGTAAAGCAGTGTTCAGATTTTATAAAAGTTTCTCTAATTCTTAGCCAATTTATCCTTTTTCCTGACCTGTTAGTTAATTTATTCAATTAATATGTAACTGAGAGCAGAATAAAAAAGGAAAAAACCAATTTTCCTCTTTTTTCACTCTTAATTCTGACAAGTGCAATTAGAGGCCAAATTCGGACCAGAACGTAATAAATTTATTCTATAACCCATGTATTTGAGAAAAAATCATGAAAAACAAAGACAATTCTGTTTAATTAGTATTTTTTTGTTACATTTCAAAATAAATTTATACTGAATTCTATGCTTAGCTGTCCATTTTTAGTCAACTCTCTGTAAAAGATACAACATAGAATAAATTTATTCTAAATGCATGGTGCTTACTGTATATGATCATGTATAAAATAAATTTATTATATAGAGCCATAATATCTATTATTAGTTCGAGAAAATCATAGAACAAATTTATTCTTCATTCAATGTCATTTATGATTATGATAATATTTATCTGTATGGTGAGGCTGAGACACAGAATAAATTTATTCTACATTCAATGCGATTTCGGATTATAATAATATATAAAATAAATTTATTTTGAAGTAAAGTTATCTGTATGGTGAAGCTGAGACACAGAATAAATTTATTCTAGTTTCAATGCGATTTCGGATTATGATAAAATATAAAATAAATTTATTTTGAAGTAAAGTTATCTGTATGGCTGAGACACAGAATTAATTTATTCTACATTCAATATGAATTTTGTTCTATATAAAAATAATCTTAAAAATATCTCATGATAAGAAATAATTTAAAAGAAAATTCCACCGGTCTTATTTATTACAGACAAACTGATACAATAAATTGCTTCGCCAAGCGCAGCTGGATACGACCGCAGAGGTCAAATCCTAAACATTTGGGACAAAAATGGACACAATGTTCGTGCATGATACAGGTCTGAATTTGGATTGTAATTAAATACTTGATGCAATATAGGTTTCTGACACAGAATAACGGTAGCCAAAAAACGTAAAATTGGTTATATCATTTGAATTTATATTTAATTTTTGGCTTTTGTGCAATACACTATGCTGTTGCAAATTGCCCCCCCCCCCCCAAAATAAAAATAAATAAATAAATTTACCTCTTTTTTATGCTTTTGTGCAATACACTATGCTGTTGCTATTTGAACCCTCACCCCCCAAAAATATACCCTTGCCCCTCTTTTTTTTGGCAATATGATATTTGAAATTTTCTTTATCAATTTCTGAAATCTGTAATGAGTGAAAATTATCCCCCCCCCCCCCACCCAACCTTCAAATTACTGTCCAGTTTATCTTATCACAAATATTCTAGCGGAACAGTTCAGAATGCATGTAAAACAATAGAATTGCTATATGGCCAAAAATCAATTTCCTTATCGTTTCGATTTGTCATGTGATGGCATACAAACAGTTCAAAAATACATGTAAGTCTTTTTTGTTTGCTTATATAATCCTGAAGATTTTGTTCAATGTTTTGTCACTGGTCATCTGTTAGAATAATTTTGGGGTTTTTTTTTCACACAAGAGACAATCTTCGTTATAATGCAACTGGTACTAATCGTTAAGTAATCTGATCTTTTATTGACATACAGATCTGTAGTTGGAATTATTCATCTTCAAACTCTTCTTAACTTTTCGAACAATCATCTTTGTAAATGTCAACATTTTATCTTCTAATATTCCCAAATACATGTTTCCATTATTCCGTTCAACCAAAGCTATCTGAAAGATCAAATAAAAAATACAGTGCATATAAAAAAAAAATGGAAAATGTGTCTATGGGCTACAAATGCCCCCGCTCGTAAATATACACGTGTCAACTTCCACATTCAGATACATGTACAAGATTAAAGTAGTTAAGACTTATTTGTGATTTTAACATTCGGTTGAGGCAAACTAAAGTTAGTGAACGGAAACGAAAAATTCAGCACTTTTTATGTTTATAAATGGCCTTAACTCAAGAACAGTAGAATTGATGCCACTCAATTTAAACCTTGATCTGTGTTTTATGGTAATATGCATTGTGTATATGATTTATTACATTTGCTTGAGGCAAACTAAAGTTAGAGAACAGAAGCGAAAAATCCAGCAATTTTTATGTTTATAAATGGGCATAACTCAAGATGGTAAAAGTTATGCCACCCATGCAACATCTTACACTAACCTTGTCAAAAACGAACTGTAACTTGTAGTAAAGTAAGCAAATGTTTCAGAGAGATGTACAAGGACTAAAGGAGCAGCCAGATCTGATCGCCGTATAAATAAGATATGCAAATGATTGTACAACTGCACATCACATATCAGGCCCTCACTCTAAAATTCATAATATATTCCTTTTCATAGAGTAACCGATACATTGCACGCATTCTTAAAATAATGACTTTTAATTCACTAATAACAATTCCGGCCGAACTACAGTTGTCAAAATATAAATTATATTAGCACTTTCAAAACCTTTTTGCGATGAGATAAGAAAGAACACTTTTTATAAAACAACAATTATGATTCTTAATTTCAGCATTCTAAGATATTTCTTGCAAGCCAGTTAAAAGTTTAATCTTTTAAATTACCTCCGTAGATTTTTCTCAAAATGTATCCTTCACTAATGTTCTCTGTGGTTGTAGTAACTTCTGTCATTTTGTCTGCCTTCTAAACTTTTGTGTTTCTTTATAAATTCCTTTTGATAGAAGTGTCTGGTGACCTATAAAGAACAGCGTATTATATTTTGACTGAAATGGTCATATTATCCATGAAGATGGAGACTTTTTGTCAATTGTTCTGTGTGCCAAACAGATTGCATGAGAGTGTGAGTACAGTTCTTTAGGTACTTATAAAAATGTTCAAAACTAGTTTTTTACATAAAATAGTCTATTGGTCGTTTATTTGTTTTTTGCAATGGTGTTTTATTGTTTCATAGACTTATGAGTATAAATATCCTTTGGATTCAGTGGCGGAGCCAGTTAGGGTTCCGTGCTTTGAACGCCCCCTTTTTTGACGATCAATGGTTTTAAATTGGAACAAATGTTTAGAACCCTCTTTTAAAAATGGCTGGTCCCGCCCCTGGGTATCTTTCACTTTTTGCCCAAATAATAGGTACATATTCCATCTTTCTATGCAACAATTTCATAGCCTAAGCGTGAAGAAAGTGAACATTTAATTTTTTAAATGTTTAAAGATTACTTCAACTTTCACCCGTAGTAAATAATAATGAGATTACCAATTAGAAACATTATTACTATCATAATTATTAAAAGATAATAAATAATATTTATCTAATAAATTTACGTTCAAACTTATGAATTAAAAAGAGAAAACATTTACCCAATCTTTTATATATATTCTTCACTTTAAGCATGGAATTATTATATTTAAATATACAATTCCTTGCTTTAAGGCATAGTCTTCAGAGTCGGATCCAGGGATGTTTAAAAAAGGGGGGGGGGGGGGGGGGTAATTAACAATAAAACTGAGTCTCATCTAGCCCCAAGCATCATGTCAGGCATTGTCATTACTAATGTCTTCTAATCTGAGTAAATTAATTACTAAAAACTATTAAATGTCTTCTTATCTGAGAAACAATTTCGACATTTAAACGAAATCTTTTACTTAGGATATTGTTGATTCTCCACAAAGTAATATAAATAGAACCATACAAATAGTAAGCAAATACATGTTTTCAGATACCATCTTCAATATAAAAAAAAAAATCACACCATGAAAAAATTAACTTGTTATGTGTTCCTCTTCTACTAGCTTCAAAATATATCCAAAATCAAGAATGTGGAACATACTCTATCTGACATAATCATTTGGTAATTGATGCAATTAGTGTCTCTTGTATGCCTGTCTTGAACATAAAAAACTAAATATAAAATAAACAACTCTCCCAATGCTCAGGTTGGTTGTCATATTATGCAACATATAGTTAATGATATAGAAACCAATGGGAAAAACATATAACTTCTTTTGTCATACAAAACACGGTCAAACATCCAAACATACTATCCACACTGATCTGTGTCCACACTTGTAGTATATTAATTTATCTTAGTCATATGACAAATTGTCAGAGTAGTATAGTCAAATTTAGTTATAGAATGAACATTTAATTTAATTTGCTTCATGATATACCTCTTTCCTTAATGATATGATTATCGTTATCATAGGCAGTTGTGGCGTTCCATAAATGTTATATTCCAAATTGTTCTTGTTTATTATGGAATGATCGATATTCTGATGTATATTTACCAACGTTTTTTTTCAACTGATCGGGCGGAGCTATGTTTTAATTCGCATGAGGACAGTCTATTTGAAGATGTGTGTGATAAGGATGATTGTCGTTATAATTATTATTGAATTCTAATCACTAATCAGTGTCACCAAACACATATACAAAAGAACTGAGGAACTGAGTGTATGATATGAGACGAATAACTGGACACTTCATTGATGATCTTATCCCAAAACTCCTGTCTATAGATTGACTGGTCTTAAATAAGCGAACTTCTTAAACTCCGCCCAGTCAAGTGAAATAAATCTAGTAATAGTAATATCGTAGAAAAATATGCAAATTGATATTCGCAGATGCAGATCGATCAGGGGCATACGCAGAGACTTGTAAAACGTATAGTATGCATTGAGCATATATGTCGGGGATCTATGAGGGGATCCCAGTATCCTTGACCCCACCCCTAATCCCACCTCTAGTATACTGAGCAAAACTAACCTCTAATATTTTCTTGAACTGTGATGAATGTTTCATAAACGAAACTGGAAAACTATCCCGTATATGTTCAACTTGTCTTCCCTCCTTTTAATTTCCACTTGTCTGTCATCTTCATTCACGTACATAGAGAGAAATACCAAGTGATCATATCATACAAAATTACAGATCAGTGTCCTACGTCTTGTCATTAATTATCTTGTGTTTCCATTTGAAGTCTTCTCGGCATGTGGTAACACTAGGGGCCTACAATCAACGTACGCGTGCATTACATAAAATGATAAGGCTGTTAAGCCGCGTTTGTTATAATTAGCAATAATTATTTTAACAACTTCAGATAGATATGCGGCACTAATGTTTGCTAACATGAATTAAACAAATTGAAGATTGTAAATTATTTGAATCTGTGTCATTTCATAGAGGTTATTAATGTGTGGTCATTTTATATCATTCTAATAAAATAATATGTTAATAAAAAATGGACAACTACAAAAGTATAATGGTCTGGATGGATGGTCCATCGATTTTGTATTCTTTTAATTTTTAAAACATAATTTCTATTCTTTATAATTTTGCTCATTATTCTCTATTTGTTCATCCTTTTATTTTCTATTCTTTATATTTTTTGTATATGCTATATGTTTTGTCCTTTTTTCTGCGTTTCCCAGTCCCGTGATTCGATATTCTATCAACTCCAACAAGACCCTCAAGTATTATTACCGATAAATAGGCGTTTGAGAATGTGTACCATTTTGTCTTATCCTTTCTTTTATTTGTTTTTAAAGATTTATAAAAAGCTTACCGCACTTCATCCCGGTCTACCCTTATTACAGGTATTGTCCATGGTATGTATTGTTTCAAAATAGCTTCTCGTTCTGTGCATGCATGCATGAACTATTTGACACTGCACGTTAAGCAACCAACAATCTGTCAATCAATCGATTTTATAGAAAAGATGTATCATATCGTACATCAAAACAATGTATTAACACCACCCGTTCATCTTTTTCTACAAAATGATAAATGTGCAGATCACACTGCTGACATTACTAGACCACGTATATGACACTTCGTCTATACCTGAGGATGTGGATGGGGGTTTACAGAATAGAGAATAATGAACAAACTGAAAATAGAAAGAATAGTAAGAGAAAAATGGTTTAAACTTGACCCCATCCTGACCCTCGTACTTGTGAGAACGTATATATAGGTTGAGGCCTTGCCCTCCATGTATTCAAAGTAAAGCATTATTTTGATTATGAAACATTGTGATTAGAAACGGTTGCTTTTTTCCAATCGATCTTCAAACCCTATGCCTTGAGTCTGGGTGCTAAAACCAAAATATCGATTTATTAGTGTTCAACGTAACTTTCAGCACAATATATTGTTCATCTCGTGGTTATCAAACTGTAATGGTGGAGAAAGCCGGAATGCCAAGAGAGAATCTAAGATTTTTGTCGTGAAAACTGATAATTATATTCAATCAATATACTAATTCCCTAACGGGAAGAATTGCACGTGAGGCACCCGTCGTATTGGTCATGTTATTACAGACTCGGTAATAATTCGGCGGGTCACATTCCTGAAAAGGGAACGGAATTGTAGTTACGACATAAAGAATCGTTACTAAATAAATGATACTAAACCACTAACGTGAATGATTGTGCCTGATATTCATATGATGAAGACATAATCTTTCAATCAGTTTAATTGAAGTCTGGAGCTTGCATGTCAGTTAACTGCTAGTAGTCTGTTGTTATTTGTATATTATTGTCATTTTGTTTATTTTCTTTGTTTACATCTTCTGACATCAGACTCGGACTTCTGTTGAACTGAATTTTAATGTGCCTGTTGTTATGCATTTACTTTTCTATACATTGGCTAGAGGTATAGGGGAGGGTTGAGATCCCATAAACATGTTTAACCCCGCCGCATTTTGGCGCCTGTCCCAAGTCAGGAGACTCTGGCCTTTGCTAGTCTTGTATTATTTTTAATTTTAGTTTCTTGTGTACAAATTGAAGTTTAATTAGTATGGCGTTCATTATCACTGAACTAGTACATATATTTGTTTTGGGCCAGCTGAAGGACGACTCCGGGTGCAGGAATTTCTCGTTGCATTGAAGACCTGTTGGTGACCTTCTGCTGTTGTTTGTGCTATGGTCGGGTTGTTGTCTTTTTGACACATTCCCCATTTCCATTCTCAACTTTATTTTTTAAGATTGCATTTGAACGCAACTGCCATGTGCGAGGTTTAAACCATCACAACCTCAGGCCCCTAAAAACGAAAAGATCAAGAAACAAAAAATCGCGTGCATGTGTTTTTAAGGTAATATTATATATAATTAATTATATATATATTGTTTAAACTTATAATCAAAAGTGCATTAATTGTAATAGAAATTTCAACAATTTAAAAATATGTAAAAGAACTTTAAGACTAAAAAATATATAGGCGAAACAAAAATATGGATATGCTGTTTGGTATCCCATTCTCTTCAAAGCTAATGATAAATCTAAAATAAGACTGTACATTGTACATGCTTCATATCCAGTGGCGGTATAACTTGACTAATATACCTCGATTTTTAGTGAGTCGAAGGAGGAAAGGGCATCAGTGCGGACAAAGATACTACGGGGGGGGGGGGAGGGAGGGGGGGGGGGCTTTATTAATTATACAACGAAACCCTCGACTAAATGAGCTTTCATCGTTTTCAGATAAAAAAAATTAAGGAGACAATTTTTAAGTTTGCTGATTCGCCATTTATTATTTTAAAATTTACATATGAAACAATAACCCGGATAAATCATTCCAGAACCATGATAGTGCTTGTATTTTATAAGAGGATAACGAAATTAGAGAATTATATTTATTTAGATTGATAACCATGATGGAGCAAAGTTTTAACCACTTTTTTATGTCCCTTTTTCACCATAAGATACTCTGGTCATTATTTATATAAAGAATGATGAGGATGACGATAATAACGATGTCTGATGTCCAGTGGTAGCTTTTACATACATACACCCAGAATGACAACATGCTTTATGTTATTTACACGTTTTGTACTAGACAAACTGCGTCAGATTTTTTGACGCGTTTTTTCAGAAGATACAAATAACTTTGTAAGAAGACATGCCACTCTGCCAAGACACATTATTCTAACTTCAATCGTACCAGTCTTCAAATGCTTTCATTACATATAAATGAATGTTTTCTTAACCTTCATTATTTGTTTGGTAGGAGCAATGTAACATATAATATCATGGAAAAGCCATTCTTTTTTTACGAAAGCAGGAACAATAAGCTAATATAAAAAAGAAGATGTGGTATGATTGCCAATGAGACAACTATCTACAAAAGACCAAAATGACACAGACATCAACAACTATAGGTCACCGTACGGCCTTCAACAATGAGCAAAGCCCACACCGCACAGTCAACTATAATAGGCCCCGATAAGAAAATGTAAAACAATGCAAACGAGAAAACTAACGGCCTTATTTATGTAAAAAAATGAACGAAAAATATGTAACACATAAACAAACGACAACCACTGAATTACAGGCTCCTGACTTGGGACAGGCACATACATAAATAATGTGGCGGGGTTAAACATGTTTCTCTCACAAGCAAAAAAACTCCTAACTGTAAGTCTACAGTGCAGTATTTCGGACGTCAACACAAAAAAAAACAGCATGCAAATATATATATGGGGGATAAGTATACCATTATTTACACATCAGACTGTACTAATTATATTATAACTTTGGATACACCAAACTAGGTACTTCATATCTGAGTAACAGGCAATATACGTCCTCAATTTTATAGAATTAGTTCATAACTATTTGTATCATTTGTATTCATCTGTCAAATGTGTGTGTTCTACAAGGATCAGCAGTCCTTACCCTTTCATTTGATATCTATATAACTTACAAAAAATTATTCTGCATATAATAAAGTTTGATTTAAATTACGTAAGAACTACTTTGTTTTAAATACGTACTTCTTTCCTTTTTTAACGTGCCCAAAATGGTGGTGTAACATCTTACGAAGTCTATTCAAATTGTTTTTGCAAACTATTTCGCTCTGGCTGTTGCTAGTGGTCGTCTTACATTTGCAGTGAGATCCTTTTTGTTGCATGTTGAAGGTTTAATATGACTTTGAGCAATTAAAGCGCGTTCCTTTGCTTATTTTGTGTACATGTTTTATAATGTGCTTATATTCATTTTGTGTCACGGATCGATACCCAATATTCTTTTGTTTTTCTATGGAATAAATGTTCCTATGACAAAAAAAAAAATATTGGTATATTCAAAACTTCGATTTTTTTTAATAACGTAAATGATTTTTAACCGAAAAAGATAATTGTAATATAAAATCTTACGATTCTTTCTTCAAACACGATTTGTTATCATATGCTAATTACCCATATCATATTTTAATGACCACATACTGTAGCCATCGTGATCATATAAATCTAATAAATTATAAACATCCGAATGTAAAATTTCGCACGATAGATAATGACAAACAAACGACGGAAATTACATAATAAATTCACAGCGTGTTCATTTGACTCTATCTTAATATATTTGTCAGTACATAGATAACCCGAATAATCCAGTCTTTATATTACGATCACTTCGATCACTTCATGAACCATTTCCTCGAGAAAAGTAGTGGATAGGGGGCGCTGAATTATTCGAGTTAGTACATGGAGGAAAGGTCTGTTTCGAATGTTATTCAAAGATTAGGAGCGACGATTCAATGTTCGTTTGTGTATTGTATTTATCGTGGTTGAAACGGCACCAGGAACATATCAGGACAGACAACAGAAGTTTGTAAGTATTTATTTTATGTATTTATATATTAACATAGATATTATAAGCCTTTCATGCCTTCTGTTGACAAATTTTCATAACTATGCACTGTTTTAGTAGACCACAGATGTCCTTTTCGAACTAAAAGAACCTCCCTGAAAAAACACACCTCAGTCGAATCTTTCTTCTCAAATAAATGCCCGAAATGGTCATCAAATTAATACTTGTTATGGGCAGGCATTTTCGAATAATTTTTAAAAAAATGTATTAGGGAGCTACCATTTGATTTTTATGGGGGGGCTAGGATGAAAAATTTTGTCCTGCCTTTTTTTTTAGCTGTAATCTCTGTCCTGCCTTTTTATTTTTCACTCTAATCGGTCCTGCCTTTTTTTTTTTTTAGTTTATCCTGACTTTTTTCACCTAAATTGTCGTCCTGACTTTTTTTTTTTGCAAGTGTCACATCCTGCCTTTTTTTTTTACTCAAAACTCCTGTCCTGCCTATTTTTTTCGAATTTCATCCTAGCCCCCCCATAAAAATCAAATGGTAGCTCCCTTAATTCTGACTGCAAGGAATTTTAAATGGTAAATAATATACATAGTATCTCGAGGGAAATGTACACACTTTAACAACAGTAAATTTTTCATAAATATTATATAAAATAGTAAAAGTGTAGCATATATATCATGTGTATTAACGATTAAACTCTGGAAGATATATAGTCCAGCATGAATACAAATTAAACGGTCCTACTAAAAAGCGCCCGGGAGCGCCCGGGAAGAGAAAAAGCGCCCGGGGAAAAGAAAAAGCACCCGGAGAAGGAAAATTAGCGCCCGGAGAAGAAAATTAGCGCCCGGGAGAAGAAAATAATATTATTTTATAACAATATTTTTTTTCTTTAAAAAATAACTAATCATCATGATCATTGCTTGTTTTGTCCTTAATATAAATGGGGATATGTACGATGCTACATCTAAAGTGTTGTTGCACTTTTACATTTTAGATTTCAAAATTGTATATAAGTAAGTAAATAAATATAAATAAGAGTATATAGAAAAATCATGAAAGACATTGTCCTCGATCAAAATGTATATTGTGTTATTTAAAATTATTACATTGGTTGCAATGAATTACATTGATTTCCCAGTTAGATAAAAACCGATAATTTCACATGTGAAATAAACGTGGTTATTTCACTCTCTGTCGTCATACAACAATAGGCGTTGTCAAGACGTCGATAACGTCGGACCAAAACAAATTGTCAATGCGTAGGAAAAAGATATAGTTCCTTACATTTTCTACATTAATTTCATAAAAAAAGCCATTTGCCAATGTAATAAAAAGAATAACTAATCGCCGTATTTGAATATCAAAAATAAGACAACTTGTGAACGAACGCCGCCATGGATTAAACTCGTACTCCGCACTCGTTTAATCCATGCGCCGTTCGGTCACGCGTTGTCTTATTTTTGATATTCAAATACGGCGATTAGTTATACTATAAATAATCGGTGCCTGAGGTCTAATATTTTCGCAACTGCATGCATGTGAACACTTTTTTATACAGATGCTGAGATAGATTTATTATAGTCTTTTTATAAAACTAAAACTGTTTCAATGGCTATGGTTATCAGGGTTTTAATGCTTAGACTTAAATTTAAACCAAAACACCTGCTTTTTACCCCCTTGTTTTAACTACGGTACATGTATAGTACTGCTTTTTTTGCTGATTTATTATGTGTACCTCTTTTAATTTTGATTAAAAATTAATATTTATCTGTGAAATTTGAGTTGTCTTATACAATTTTCAGTTTGAAATCGTTTTTGAAAAACATGTCTTTTGATGTCTTACATTTTATAAATCTTCCGCATAAACTGTGATCCATTAATAGTCTTTCGAAATAGTATAATTCATATATTATTGTTAAAATTGAAATATTCATACTTGTTTTTGTGCTTTATTACAAATGTCTATTATCTGAATTTGCAAATTACTTGTCTAAAATAAAAATAAATCAATGTTCATAACTTAACAAAGTTGTCTTATGCCAATAAAATATCTATATATTTTCCCCGGGCGCATAATTTTCTTCTCCGGGCGCTTTTTCTCTTCCCCGGGCGCTGTTTCATCACCCGGGCGCTCCCGGGCGCATTTTATTAGGACCCAAAATTAAAGGGTCCTTTCAGGAAAAATTTTTTCTCAGAAAGGTATCTCTTTCTTCGACGTTGATGTCTGTTGTGCAGTGATTTAGTTTTTTTTTCCGCCTGTATGCGAGACATGGCATGGTAGGTATTGCAACCAAGCAACGGCGGCTACGATGGTGTACACTATTTGTTTGAAGCATTATATTTTATAAGTTAGACAATCTAAATGCTTCATACCTTATGTTACGAAATTTCCGTCTGTCATATGTCATTGTCCCGGCAACCTCATTTTCATGGTTCAGTAACTGCTTGATACATTTTGTTTTGTTAAATGAAAAACTCACTTATTATGAGTAATATGATAACTTTGTTTGGTATATGGGTTCCTAGCAACATTTACATGTTCGTCAGCTAGGTACATGTAAGGTTAACCTGACCTCGACCTTATTCCATGGATCAGTTATCAAAAATAAAGTAACTTAAGCAAGACCGTATCTAGATACTATAACTAGTAAGTCATCTATATTTGGTGTATGGATTATTGAAATGATTGTAAGGTGTACATATCCACCCGACAGGTTCCGTCTGACCTTGGCCTCAAGTTCATGGTTCATTGGCCAATGTATAGTGTTTGTGGTTTGGTCTATTTCTCAGATACTTTAAGTAGTAGGACCACTATATAGGGTGTATCATGTATGGAATCATTGTCAGCTGGAAATGTCCGTCTGACAGGTCTCAATTGACTTCGACTTCATTTTTATGGTTCATTGGACAATTTTTAGTTGTGTCATACATTGTAGTTGTGCATTGATAAAGTTAAGTATACCTGATAATTGTACTAAAGACTTTCAATATGATTTCAATGATAAGTAAGACAAAGGCGAGACATTTGCACTCATATTTTGGTAATAAAATGTGTAAAGTGTTGACTAAAGTACATGTACCTAAATTTCAATATATTTTTGTATCAGAGTGCTGAACGCGCATCTTTAACGTTTTGAGAGGAAAATGAATATTTTGTTGAAGGGAGAATGTGTTGGGTACATTGCTCACATTTTTACCCGAGGAAGCTGCTGTTCCTTTTGGAACATGTCTTACTTGTTTTCTGGTATGTTAAATGGGATAGGTAAAAGTATTGTTAACACCAGTCCTGTGTTTTGTTTAAGACTTAATGAAACCTGATTTTAATTGTTATTTGTGTATTCAGTTCGCTGTCTCCTAGGCATGAACCACTCATCTGTTTTAAGACTCTATGATTGATTGATTGATTGATCATGACTGGCTGAATGTCCAATGGCAAATATTACATGCATATTCAGGAAGTTGGGAATGATACATGCCAATCCTGATAAAAATAAAGAAATATGTCTGAAGAAAAACAATAACAGAGTAAGTGTTCCTGCATTTTAAACTTTAAATATTTCTTGTAGAGTGAGAAAACTGTTATGAAACACCAGCAAAAAAGACTAGATTGTTATTCAGTCCTGACTTATTCAGTGTCTCTGAAGATGAAGATTAGGTATGTAATAATGAGGTTTTAATTTGATAGATTGTTGACTTTTAAATTGTAAAAGTTTAATGAGTTACTGTAAGTTAATCCATTTATTGTATAAATTAAAATTTAATAATTACTGTTCAAGTGCATAGCATAGCCATCTTTATCTTGCTGTATCCAGAGGCAATAGATATAAGAAGATGTGGTGTAGGTGCCAATGAGACAACTCTCCATCCAAGTCACAATTTATAAGAGTAAATCATTATAGGTCAAAGTACGGACTTCAACACAGAGGAAGACTATTATTAATTACAATAAAGAGAGTGAATAATATTATATAAGCAAAATGGACATCATAAGTAAGATTAAAAGAAAGACAGACAATTTCTTTATCAAAGATTATAAATTTTGGTATGGTTACTAAAAATATTTGAAATTGTTTTGAATTTGTCGTTATTTCTTTCAGATCAGGCCTATCCAGAAGCAAGAAAAAAGACAATTTTTAGCACGTGCATCTACAGAGAGAGACATGTTTTAAAAAACAGATATATTTTCAATTTAAGAAAAACCTGTTGAACTTTTACTATTTCTTATCTGTTTATTTTACATTTATATATTGATATTTTGTTTTTTTTTTAAATTGCTGCACAGTATTTCTATTCAGTCCCACATAACAAAATCAGCTGAAGAAATTGATGTTTTCATATTTCAAGGGAGTGTCCTTTTGCATTGTTGATAGCAGATATATGCATTGTCTTAAGTTGGGTTTATAAACAGTCACATCGCAACTTCAAATAAAATACATTTTTATGAATCTTACATGTAAATAGACATGAAAGATAAAAAATTATATCGGAACACATTTTTTTCTGACCTAAATGTATTCTCAAGGTAAAATTATGTGAACATATCAAATATTATCAAAAACACCGCTGGTTTAAAATAAAATTATTCTATGTAGCCTAAACAAATCATACAGATCAGTGTATTTTTTCCTAAACAAATTTTATATATTTTTATAACCAGAATAATTTTATTCTGTGTCTCAACCTTAACATAATTACTGTACTATCAAAATAAATTTATTTTATATATCATAATACTTTTAATCCACATTGAATGTAGAATAAGTTTATTCTGTGTCTCAACCTTAACATAATTACTGTACTATCAAAATAAATTTATTTTATATATCATAATACTTTTAATCCACATTGAATGTAGAATAAGTTTATTCTGTGTCTCCACCTTAATACAATAACTGTACTTTCAGAATAAATTTATTTTATATATTATTATACAAGACAAAAATCACATTGAACATAGAATAATTTTATTCTGTGTCTCAACCTCACCATACAGATTACTTTACTTTCAAAATAAATTTATTTTATCATAAATCACATTAAATGTAGAATAAATGTATTCTATGATTTTCTAGAACTAATAATAGATATTAAGGCTCTATATAATAAATTTATTTTATAAATGATCATATACAGTAAGCACCATGTATTTAGAATAAATTTATTCTATGTTGCATCCTTTACAGAGTGTTGACTAAAAATGGACAGCTAAGTGTAGAATTCAGTATAAATTTATTTTGAAATGTAACAAATACAGTCTAATATAACAGAATTGTCTTTGTTTTTCATGATTTTTTCACAAATACATGGGTTATAGAATAAATTTATTACGTTCTGGTCCAAATTTAGCCTCTAATTGCACTTGTCAGAAATTAGAGTGAAAAAAGAGGAAAATTGGTTTTTTCCTTTTTTATTCTGCTCTCAGTTAATGTGTTTCTTTTGATTTCAGCTTTCCATTGGTAAAAATTCAATTATCATGCCAAATTCCCTTGGTTTCTCTGAATTTCCTTAAATATGAAGTTTCTAAAAAGGTGTCTGATGATGGCCACGATTTTTATAACTATCTAAAATTATATCAGATGCATTTCACAGCTTTAGAATTTAACTTAACAAACTTAAAGTTTTGCATGTTGGATCATATTTGGTTGTGTTAAAATCTTATTCAAATCAATATTACTTTTATGATAAGTATTATAAACTCTTTTGAATTTGTGCTTGATTGGCTAACAAATCATTCATCGTTTTTATGTAGGCTTGAAGAGGAACTTCGAGATGAGAAAGACAGAGCTGCGGACATGGAGCACAGACTACAGGGAGATATACATGACTTACAGGTTAACTTCTCACAAGATGACGTTGTTTCAGAATAATATTCTGTCTTTTTAATGTATCAGTTTTCAATTTTGTTTATAACTGACTTCTTTTCCAAGGAAAAAAAAACAATTAAAATTTTGAGAGGACTTTTATGATGAAGCTCCACAAAGAACTAGCAAAATTGTTCTTTATAAAAAAAAATCTTTTTGTTCTTTTTTATTAATGAATATACAATGTACATGTATTTATTTTGTTCATTTACTTCATCATTATATTTCAAGGTTCAGATTTATTTTAGGATTCAATTGATGAAGGCAACCAAGAAATAGAGACTTTGTCCAGATACAAGAAAGGCTATGATGACTTATATTTAGGTAAACCTACAAATAAACTATTTTTGGTAACAGTTTCAGGTTAAGAATAATAAAAAAAAATAGTTTTAAATATACCAGGCTAATAATGCTTGCTTTGTTTACCCAAGATTGATCAGTAGTCCTCAAATGAAAACAGTTGAAAGGTCAATTTAAAGAGCATTGCAAATCCTAAAGGTTCCCTAAAGAGTTGTGGCAAATATGGCTATGGTCAGCTATGCCTGGGGTTTGATAAACCTTAGAGTTTGCAATAATTCAACATTTTATATCCCTTTAATTTACATTTTGACAAGGTCAACAAAATTAATGAACATTCATAAGTGCTTAGATTTGATTGAAATTTTTTATTGATGAATAAATGAGTTCTGATATAGAAATATCTGTTAATTTATATAATTAGCTCTAATTTTCTAATCTGTTGTCCAAATTTTTTTTAAAAATGTTTTAAAATTATTTGAATGTGTCAGTTTGGACCAGTTGTTTGCATGTCAGTTTCATGGTTATAATTTACAGCAACCATTTTTCTTTATTTTCACAGCCTTTCTAGACACAGCAGAAAATGAGTTCACAAAAAAGAGAAAGCAGCCAGTTATTTCCACAAAAAGGGTAAGCTTCCAATTTTCCCCTTAGAATATGTCAATAGGTATAAATGGTAAGCTTCAAATTATTCCCTCAGAATATGTCAATAGGTTTAAAGGGTAAGCCTCCAATTCTCCTCTCAGAATATGTCTATAGGTAAGCTTTCAATTCTCCCCTCAGAATATGTCTATAGGTAAGCGTACAATTCTCCCCTCAGAATATGTCTATAGGTATAAAGGGTAAGCTTCCATTTATCCCCTCAGAATATGTCTATAGGTATAAAGGGTAAGCCTCCAATTTTTCCCTCAGAATATGTCTATAGGTATAAAGGGTAAGCCTCCAATTCTCCCCTCAGAATATGTCTATAGGTATAAAGGGTAAGCCTCCAATTCTCCCCTCAGAATATGTCTATAGGTATAAAGGGTAAGCCTCCAATTCTTCCCTCAGAATATGTCTATAGGTATAAAGGGTAAGCCTCCAATTCTTCCCTCAGAATATGTCTATAGGTATAAAGGGTAAGCTTCCAATTCTCCCCTCAGAATAGGTCAATAGGTTTAAAGGGTAAGCTTCCAATTCTCCCCTCAGAATATGTCTATAGGTTTAAAGGGCAAGCTTCCAATTCTCCCCTCAGAATAGATCTAAAGGTATAAAGGGTAAGCTTCCAATTCTCCCCTCAAAATAGGTCAATAGGTTTAAAGGGCAAGCTTCCAATTCTCCCCTCAGAATAGATCTATAGGTATAAAGGGTAAGCTTCCAATTCTCCCCTCAGAATATGTCTATAGGTAAGCTTCCAATCCTCCCCTCAGAATATGTCTATAGGTAAGCTTCCAATCCTCCCCTCAGAATATGTCTATAGGTAAGCTTCCAATCCTCCCCTCAGAATATGTCTATAGGTAAGCTTCGAATCCTCCCCTCAGAATATGTCTATAGGTAAGCTTCCAATCCTCCCCTCAGAATATGTCTATAGGTAAGCTTCCAATTCTCCCCTCAGAATATGTCAATAGGTATCAAGTGTAAGCTTCCAATTCTACCCTCAGAATAGATCTATAGGTATAAAGGGTAAGCCTCCAATTCTCCCCTCAGAATAGGTCTAGGTATAAAGGGTAAGCCTCCGATTCTCCCATCAGAATATGTCTATAGGTAAGCCTCCAATTCTCCATTAGAATATGTCAATAGGTATAAAGGGTAAGCTTCCAATTCTCCCCTCAGAATATTTCTATAGGTATAAAGGTAAGCTTCCAATTCTCCCCTCAGAATATGTCTATAGGTATAAAGGGTAAGCTTCAAATTATTCCCTCAGAATATGTCAATAGGTATAAAGGTAAGCCTCCAATTATCCCCTCAGAATATGTCTATAGGTATAAAGGGTAAGCCTCCAATTCTCCCCTCAGAATATGTCTATAGGTATAAAGGGTAAGCTTCCAATTCTCCCCTCAGAATATATGTCTATAGGTATAAAGGGTAAGCTTCCAATTCTCCCCTCAGAATATTTCTATAGGTATAAAGGTAAGCTTCCAATTCTCCCCTCAGAATATGTCTATAGGTATAAAGGGTAAGCTTCCAATTCTCCCCTCAGAATATTTCTATAGGTATAAAGGTAAGCCTCCAATTATCCCCTCAGAATATGTCTATAGGTATAAAGGGTAAGCTTCCAATTCTCCCCTCAGAATATATGTCTATAGGTATAAAGGGTAAGCTTCCAATTCTCCCCTCAGAATATGTCTATAGGTATAAAGGGTAAGCTACCAATTCTCCTCCAGAATATGTCAATGGATATATAAGAAGATGTTGTATGAGTGCTAATGAGACAACGCTCCATTCAAGTCACAATTTGTATAGATTAACCATTATAGGTCAAAGTATGGTCTTCAACACAGAGCCTTGGCTCACACTGAATAGCAAGCTATAAAGGGCCCCCAAAATAACTAGTGTAAAAGTTTGACTGCATTAATTAAAACATATTTATTTATAGTGGATTGGGAAACAAATTTTTACAACTTACATTAATCCCTTTCAACTTTGCGGGTAGGAGTGCTGGGGGGGGGTTACAGATATTTTGAGGCTGAGAGTTGATACACACATTTTAAGTGCATTGAAATCTTAAAGAAAAAAACCTGAAATAAACTTACGAGTCCACTGTGATCAAGTTCATTAAAATAGAAGTTTGATTGTGCTGTATATATATATCATTTTTAGTGTCTTCTAGCTTTTGATATTTTTGGATAACTCTAATACATAATAGAAAACAATCATATCTTTTATTAGAGCCAAGTTTGTCTTGATAGGGGAAGAACAATAGGAGTCTGCACCTTTACTATACTGTGGATTCATTTATTTTCGTGGGTATCAATTTTTGTGGATAGAGAAAAAAAGACGTTTCGTGGTATATGTAAATTCGTGGATCGCTGATTACAAAAAAAAATACAAAATTCAGATACATAATTCGTGGATTTCTTTTTGATTTAGGATATCATATAACCTCCTTGGTTTGATCAATAATAAAACAAAAAAAAAAGAAGAAATTCATTGAAAAAGTTTTGAATTGGCAAAATCCTCGCGTGGTCATTTTAGGTTAAAGTGTTCATTGAAAACTTCTATTACGATAATGGAAAAAGACAACTAATTATTTGTTTGTTTTACAATTTATAAATGCTTGTCGGAATTCTATAAGGCAATCAAAACTTTATGATTGAAAGCTCATTTGCCTAATCACGATATAATAAACAGTCATATAAGTAAAAGGTGTGAAAATAAATGTTCCTGTCATAAACAATATTACCTACGGGCAATATCCCCGTACTTAATCCTATTGATTTTCAATCACTAGTAAACCATACTATGACACGATAATTAACAACTTGTAGTTATTTTCCATAAACAGTTTTAATCAATTTTAAAAAGTATCACTGATATTCGATATATTTATTATTGCTTTAATTAAAATACTTGTATCTTCTTTCAATAAAAAAACACCTGTTATGTTACAATGTTTATCACTATTCAACACTTTACTAGAACTGCATAACATAACCGGAAATAAACATCCGACTCCATACACATTTATCGGGATTATTCTTCGTTGAATTCTTAAATTCGTGGTTCGCTGTGACCCACGAAACCCACGAAAATTGGTATACCACGAATAAAAATGAATCCACAGTAGATTAAGATGATTATTTGACAAACTTAATGTACTTTGTCCAATTCATACTTACATTGTATTTGTAATAGTTTCGACTTGTTAACTTTATTTCTCTGATTGAGCAAAATACTTAATTTTAGGCAAATCTGATCAACAATATTGAATCAGCACAGAAACTTGAGGAACAATTACAAACCGTGCTCAATACAGCTGTCGAAGGTAAAATACCAGTTATACCTCAGGAACCCATAGAACCTTGAATGTACTATTGATCGTTAGATTCTAATATTTATTAGATGACAACTAACTTTATTGCCATGACAACTGGTGGCATTGTTGGGCTTCACCTTAAACTATCCTATTAATGGACTATTACTTAATCATAATTTGTTTATAAATTATATTTCTGTTTCTTTTGTAACCCTTCCATTAGAAAAGAGAGGGGCGAAAGATACCAGAGGGACATTGAAACTCATTAATTGAAACTAAATGGACAATGCCAAGGCTCAAAAAGACAAACAATAAAGACACAAAACATAACATAGAAACTAAAGACTAAGCAACATGAACCCCACCAAAAACTGGGGGGCAATCTCAGGTGCCCTGAAAGGGTAAGCAGATCAGTAATACTGGTTCTCTCTCATACAATATAACTCTGTTAAAAAGTAATCCTTTTCTCAATATGAATTGAATCTAATATTTATAAATATGTCGTTATAACTTCTTACAATTATGAATTGGTTCTGCTTTTGATGGAAAAGTTCTGTAAATAACTTTATACTTTCATTTCAGAATTTGATAAATTTCTAGAAGAACACAAGGATGAACTGCAAAAGATAGAAACCGGCAAAGAAGATGTAACTGAGGCAGAATTAGAAATACAAGAGATGGATATAGAACAAGCTGATCAGGAGGTATATAACCTTAAAAAATTATACAAACCACATGGTTTTCAATGTAATTGTGTGTTTTGGCTGTCCAGAAGCTCCTGACATTACTGTATTTTTTTTACCCTTGTAATTTGATATGATTTAATCTGAGAAATTGTTACATTATATAAAAAAAGGAAACAAAAGGATAAGATATTGATCCATGCAGTTTTGTAAACTTTGACAAAGAGACCTTTAAATCTATCCTTTTTATGATTTGCAAAGGGAAATTAACATTTGGTCTCTGTAGCCTTTGAAACATTTTCCAGTGATGTGTCTTGCTTAACTTTACTTAAGGTAGCACAATACAAAGATTTTGTCACTCCCAATCAGACAACTTTAAACTGATGTAATTCATTTCATCCTTCTTTATATTTTATAAATGAGGTACCAAAAGAAAGAAGAAAGATTAATCTTTCAAATTGTGATAATTTCATTATGACATAATTATTACATAATTAATTATTATGTAATTAGTTGCTATATTGTGATGTCAACATTTGAATGAATTTAGCTTCTTTGTTCTTCATAGCATCCCAAAATATTTTATATATTCTTGTACAACACAGCTTGACCTCCAAAACTGTGTCTCAGATTTCCAAAAACATCAATAGAACAAATTTTATACCCAATTGAATTTAGTGGTCTTTTATGAATTGATGTTGCGAACTTCACTGAAGATTTATGAGAGAATGAAATACAATAGGAAAAATCTGAGACACAGTTTTGGAGGTCAAACTGTGTTGTGCAAGAATCTATAAAATATTTTTGGATGCTATGAATAACAAAGAAGCTAAATTCATTTAAGTATAGACATCACAATATAGCAACTAATTACATAATAATAAATGATGTAATAATTATGTCGTAATGAAATTAGCACAATTTGAAAGATTAATCCTTCTTCTTTCTTTTGGTAACTCATTTATAAAATTTAAAGAAAGATGAGTGGAATTACATCAGTTTAAAGATGTCTGATTGGGGATGAAAAATCTTTGTATTGTGCTACCTTAAAGACCCGCTTGTTAGCTTAAAGAGTGATGTATTTCTATGTGATTGTAGCTTGAAGCTGTCCAGGAGAGATTTAAAAACACAGTTGGTGATATAACTAACGAACTACAACTGTTAAAACATCACAGTCTTACACTACAAGATCAACTACAGAAACTAGAACTTAGTAAACCATCACATGGGTAAGTCTCTCATTATCAAATTTTGAAATAACTGTTTTGACAGGATGGTTGCTTTAACAACAAAAAAACATAATTATTTTGATATACAAGATGTCAGTTGTAATCAATAGTAGAATAACAAAAAATACCGAACCCCAAGGGAAGGTCAAAACAGAAAGTCTGTAATCAAATGGCAAAATCAAAAGCTCAAACACACCAAACAAATGGATAACAACTGTTATATTCCTGACCTGGTACAGTCATTTCCTCATGTAGAAAATGCTGGATTAAACCTGATTTATAGCTAGATAAACATCTCACTTGTATGACAGTCTGATAAAATTCCATTATATTGGTGCCAAGTGTTTGCACTTTTTTTTTCACTAGTCATGTGCTTGAAGCTCATCATTAACCCTGTCATCATAAAACAGCTATTTTATTTCTTATTGTGCATGCACACTACCTCAGACTTTTTCTTATGCTTTAAAATATTTCCTCATCAAATTCTATATTTCTCAATTAAAAGCTTCACTACATCACTATCACACTTCTGCTAGAATATTTAAAATTCATGTTTTGTTTTTTAAAAAAACTGAGGAAGAGAATATTATAACAGTCCAACACCCTAAAAGGGAGATAATCTTTTAATTTATGTCAAATTGTGTTAATTATAATCTACACAGGGAATATGTATGTGTTTTATATCTTCTGAGAGGGCATAGATGATATAGAGTATGGGCAGGAAAAAGGAGTCCAATTAACAGTTATTATATACTTGGATGTCCTTGATTCAACATTCAATACATATGTGCCCATATAAAAATTTAATATGATTTGTTTATATTTTGCAACAGTTCGTTTGAATTTAAAAAATAATACAAAATTATTATCTTTTTATATCTTTATGTATATTTTCAGGAGAAAAGAATTGAAAATATTAGAACCTGAGGGACTCTCAAAGGGAGGTAAGTATAGGGGAAAAAAGATAAAAGTTGGAAATTTTGATTAGATGTGGAACTTACAAGGAAAGACATAGTAAACTTAGGTTTGGAAAAAAAAGACTTTGTATTCTCTGTTTAACTTGAATTGATCTATAAGACATTCCTAATAGCTTTCTTGATAAAAAAATAAATCTTGTTGTTGTTTTCTATTTTAGGGACAGAAAGCCACTCTCATATTATAAATGTACAATAAGTTATTACAAATGCATATGTCAGAAATTATAACCTAAAAGTAAAAAAAGAAAAAAAACATTAGAAAAAATTATAAATAACTAGAGTTTTATGTTTTATTTGTAGATTCCATTTTATCCGCTGGGTTAGGAGATGAAGATGAGAAGAATACTGAACCAGATCCATTTATTCCTCAGGAACAAGTCTTCAGTAAATATGCTGCTATGGTCTACACGTCCAGTAACAATGGCAAATCATTTGATACATTTAAAGAGGCAGACTTTTGTCCTAGCTGTGGAGAGAAGGTATATTAAGACTTTTGTCCTAGCTGTGGAGAGAAGGTATATTAAGACTTTTGTCCTAGCTGTGGAGAGAAGGTATATTAAGACTTTTGTCCTAGCTGTGGAGAGAAGGTATATTAAGACTTTTGTCCTAGCTGTGGAGAGAAGGTATATTAAGACTTTTGTCCTAGCTGTGGAGAGAAGGTATATAAGGAAAAGACTTTTCAGTTTGTTTGTTGGTTAACAAACCCAGGTTCTGCAATCTTGGCTAAAACATAATAATCATTTATTGGTTGATATGGACAGCAATAATAATCTCTATTGAATTTATTATAATCAGTATTTTAATGTTTCCCTGCCAAAATTTGAACTGTTGCTGATATTTATCAATTATTGAGGATTTATTTGTTTCTGTGGTATTAGTTTTCATGGATGAAGGAATACTATTTTTGTGGATATTGGATTGTGTGGTTTTACAAAATAAAATTGAGAATATAAATGGGGAATGTGTCTAAAGCCTCGGTCACACCTTAACGGATAGCTCGAACGGATGCCTAACGGATAACTTTTTTTCAATCCGTTCATGTCCGTTAGACGTCCGTCCATATCCGTTGCATGTCCGTTTAGCGTATGTTTTATCTGTCGACGTCCGTTTTATCCGGTGGAAAATTTTGAGCATGTTCAAAACTTTGAACGGACATCCAACGGATGAAATGTCTGTTGAACGTCCGGTAGGCGTCTGTTTTGTACGGTACTCGTCCGTTTCATTTCTGTTTGGTATCCATTACATGTCCGTTATACATCCGTTGGAGGTCTGGCAGATAAATTCACCAACGGACTTCTAATGGATGTCAAACGGATAAAACGGATGTTGAACGAATATGAAACAGACTTCAACCGGACGTATAACAGATAAAATGGATGATGAACGGATCTGAAACAGACAAATGCCAATAAAAAATTTCGCGTCAGAAATGCCAATTAGATTTTTTAAGGTTCATGAATTCTTATTATTCATAATCGATTTTAGAGTAAGGGCACGTCTTCACAATCAAGCAGCTCTTATTCAGGCCAGAAACTGCCCTTTGACGACATTTTGAAGAACAAACCAAAACCAGTTACACAGAAACATTTTGAATATTTTTGCGATTTACATGTATTATAATTGTTGCCTTTAATTTTTCCGTATATCTTGTTCATCCGTTTTATCCGGTACGCTTCCGTTAGGTGTCTGTTTTATGCGGTACTCGTCTGTTGAATGTACGTTCGACATCCGTTCTGTCAGTTATGTTTCCGTTTCTCGTACAATGTATATCCGTTGTGTGTCCGTTATGCATTCATTACGCGTCCGTCTTATTCGTTCAGTACATCAATGGACTCCCAAGGGATAACAATTTTGTCAACGGACATCTTTTATTTTCATCCGTTAGGCGTCCGTTTGTGCTATCCTGTAAGGTGTGACGGGAGGCTTAAGAGACAACAACCCGACTAAAGAGTAAACAATAGCTGAAGGCCACCAATGGGTCTTCAATACAGCGAGAAACTCCCGCACCTGAAGGCGTACTTCAGCTGGCTCCTAAAACTAAAAGTCTGCATACAATCCTATCAAAAATTTGTGCTTTGTTGAACATTTGAATATGTAGAATAAACTGTACATAAGAAATGAAAAAAAATGGTATCTTATAAATATCGAATCCACAATATTAATTTATTAATACAAAATGTGTTTAAAATAGACATGAAAACTAGAGTTTGACAATTTAAGTTGAGTATTATTTGTATCTATTTTTAGACTGTTATTTGTCCACACAAATTACCTGGTAGTGAGAAGGTCTTCAAGTTACCTCATAGTTGTACCCATATAAAAATATCACGTCCCAAGGTCAGGGTCAACAAGGATATAATTGAGTAAGTAAAGCTATTGATTATCATATTGATGTGTACTTTTGAAGATGAAGAAAAGACTGTGACAAAAACTTATCAAGAATCAAACAAAAGCTTATACATGTTATAAGCATGAATCAAACCAAACTTCATACTATGGTGAGAATTTCTGAGATAATGAAAAGACTAAAAAACAGATGTAGAGTCTAATTTGTTAAAAAGGGAAGATGGATTGATTGATGGATTGACCCAGTGTGTAATGCCACTATCAATACTATTGCAGTATTTCATGGTGGTCAGTTTGTATAGGTAGAGGAAGCTGGAGTACCCAGACTAGGAAAACTGACAATCCAAGTTTATTAAATAAAAGACGAGAGAACCCACATGAGCCGGATTCAAACTCTCAACCTCAGTGTTGAACAGCTAGTGATTACAATAGTTGAACTACTTAGACGAAAAGGCCTACAAGGCCCCTAAAAATTAAAGACTATGAACATTTCAAAAACAAAATACAATGCATTTCAATTAACCAAAAGCAAGTAAATATATACACATCCACCTGTATTACTGTACATAAAATGATTTGAATCTGACATTTAGAGAGATAATGAAACCAGTTAGTCCAGAATACACCATAGATATGGCTCCTAGTTCTGCAGATACATCAGGGTACCAGAGGAGACCAGTCACAGATTCTGCTACCTCTAGAGGAAGTCCTAGTATCATGAGTAGTGAAGCACATATGGTGAGTCAGAATTTTCTAAAGATGTTGATAGCATCATGAGTAGTGAAGCACATATAGTGAGTCAGAATTTTCTAAAGATGTTGATAGTATCATGAGTAGTGAAGCACATATGGTGAGTCAGAATTTTCTAAAGATGTTGATAGTATCATGAGTAGTGAAGCACATATGGTGAGTCAGAATTTTCTAAAGATGTTGATAGTATCATGAGTAGTGAAGCACATATAGTGAGTCAGAACTATCTTAAGATGTTGATAGTATCATGAGTAGTAAAGCACATATGGTGAGTCAAAATTATTTGAAGCTGTTGATAGTATCATGAGAAGTGAAGCACATATGGTGAGTCAGAATTTTCAAAAGATGTTGATAGTATCATGAATAGTGAAGCACATATGGTGAGTCAGAATTATCTAAATATGTTGATAGTATCATGAGTAGTAAAGCACATATGGTGAGTCAAAACTATCTGAAGGTGTTGATAGTATCATGAGAAGTGAAGCACATATGGTGAGTCAGAATTATCTAAAGGTGTTGATAGTATCATGAGTAGTGAAGCACATATGGTGAGTCAGAATTATCTAAAGGTGTTGATAGTATCAGGAGTAGTTAAGCACTTATGGTGAGTCAGAATTATCTAAAGGTGTTGATAGTATCAGGAGTAGTGAGGCACATATGGTGAGTGAGACTTATTTATTATGTTGCTCAATAGTATCATGAGTAATGAAGCACATATGGTGAGTCAAAGTTATATATTATGTTGCTCAAGAGTATGATGAGTAGTGAAGCACATATGGTGAGTCAGAATTATCTAAAGAAGTTAATAGTATTATCAGTAGTGAAGCACATATGGTGAGTCAGAGTTATATATTATGTTGCTCAATAGTATCATGAGTAGTGAAGCACATATGGTGAGTCAGAATTATCATCAGATTTTGCTAATAGTATTTTGAGCAGAGAAGAACATATATAAAGTCAAAAGACTTTTTTAGGTGTTGCTGAACAGTCATTGATATTCATGTACCTTTCAGAAAACAATATAGTGATTTTATTAATACACTTTAATACACTGTAAAGTTTAAATACAAAAACAGCATATGACCTATGAAATAGAGAAAGAATATGTATTGATATTTAAGAGATTACACCTAAACATTGCATGTGTCATCTTTTACAATATTTCTTAGTTCTCTTTGAATAAATCCAGACCTATTTGAATATTTGTTAGAAATTGAATTAATGAAACTTCTATCTTTTGCTTTTTACATGGAAGATTAAAACCCTATAGTGTGTCTTTCTATGTTGTGATGTTAGACTTAAGCTTGTGTTTCAGGTTGGGTGAAGGTTGGAACCCATTAAAACGTTTAAATCCACTGCAATCGTTTGCACCTGTTTTAAGTCAGGAATCTGATGTCCAGTGGTTGATGTTTGTTGATGTGATTCATAGGTGTTTCTCGGTTCTCTTTTTAGCTCACCTGGCCCAAAGGGCCAAGTGAGCTTTTCCAATCACTTTGCATCCGTCGTCCCTCGTCCGTCGTTAGCTTTTACAAAAATCTTCTCCTCTGAAACTACTGGGCCAAATAAAATCAAACTTGGCCACAATCATCATTGGGGTATCTAGTTTAAAAATTGTGTCCAGTGACCCGGCCAACCAACCAAGATGGCCGCCATGGCTAAAAATAGAACATAGGGATAAAATGCAGTTTTTGGCTTATAACTCAAAAACCAAAGCATTTAGAGCAAATCTGACATGGGGTAAAATTGTTTATCAGGGAAAGATCTATCTGCCCTGAAATGGTTAGATGAATCGGACAACCTGTTGTTGGGTTGCTGCCCCTGAATTGGTAATTTTAAGAAAATTTTGCTGTTTTTGGTTATTATCTTGAATATTATTATAGATAGAGATAAACTGTTATCAGCAATAGTGTTCAGCAAAGTAAGATTTAAAAATAAGTCAACTTGACCGAAATGGTCAGTTGACCCCTTTAGGAGTTATTGCCCTTTATAGTCAATTTTTAACCATTTTTCGTAAATCTTGGTTATCATTTACAAAAATCTTCTCCTCTAAAATTACTGGGCCAAATTAATCCAAACTCGGCCACAATCATCTTTGGGGTATCTAGTTTAAAAAATTTGTCCGGTGACCCAGCCATCAAACCAAGATGGCCACCACGGCTAAAAATAGAACATAGGGGTAAAATGCAGTTTTTGTCTTATAACTCAAAAACCAAAGCATTTAGTGCAAATCTGACATGAGTAAAATTGTTTATCAGGTCAACATTTATCTGCCCTTAAATTTTCAATTGAATCGGACAACCAGTTGTTGGGTTGCTGCCCCTGAATCAGCAATTTTAAGGAAATTTTGCTGTTTTTGGTTATTATCTTGAATATTATTATAGATAGAGATAAACTGTAAACAGCAATAATGTTCAGCAAAGTAAGATTTAAAAATAAGTCAACTTGACCGAAATGGTCAGTTGACCCCTTTAGGAGTTATTGCCCTTTATAGTCAATTTTTAACCATTTTTCGTAAATCTTGGTTATCATTTACAAAAATCTTCTCCGCTAAAATTACTGGGCCAAATTAATCCAAACTCGGCCACAATCATCTTTGGGGTATCTAGTTTAAAAAATTTGTCCGGTGACCCAGCCATCAAACCAAGATGGCCACCACGGCTAAAAATAGAACATAGGGGTAAAATGCAGTTTTTGTCTTATAACTCAAAAACCAAAGCATTTAGTGCAAATCTGACATGAGTAAAATTGTTTATCAGGTCAAGATTTATCTGCCCTTAAATTTTCAATTGAATCGGACAACCAGTTGTTGGGTTGCTGCTCCTGAATCAGCAATTTTAAGGAAATTTTGCTGTTTTTGGTTATTATCTTGAATATTATTATAGATAGAGATAAACTGTAAACAGCAATAATGTTCAGCAAAGTAAGATTTAAAAATAAGTTAACTTGACCAAAATGGTCAGTTGACCCCTAAGGAGTTATTGTCCTTTATAGTCAATTTTTAACCATTTTTTGTAAATCTGGGTTATCATTTACAAAAATCTGCTACTCTGAAACTACTTGGCCAAATTAATCCAAACTTGGGCACAATCATCTTTGGGATATCAAGTTTCAAAAATGTGTCTGGTAACCCGGCCATCAAATCAAGATGGCCACTACGGCTAAAAATAGAACATAGGGGTAAAATGCAGTTTTTGTCTTATAACTCAAAAACCAAAGCATTTTAGAGCAAATCTGACATGGGGTAAAATTGTTTATCAGGTCAAGATCTATCTGCCCTGAAATTTTCAGATGAATCGGACAACCAGTTGTTGGGTTGCTGCCCCTGAATCAGCAGTTTTAAGGAAATATTGCTGTTTTTGGTTATTATCTTGAATATTATTATAGATAGAGATAAACTGTAAACAGCAATAATGTTCAGCAAAGTAAGATTTAAAAATAAGTCAACATGACTGAAATGGTCAGTTGACCCCCTTAGGAGTTATTGTCCTTTATAGTCAATTTTTAACAATTTTCATAAAATTTGTAAATTTTTATTAATATTTTCCACTGAAACTACTGGGCCAAGTTCATTATAGATAGAAATGATTGTAAGCAGCAAGACTGCTTAGTAAAGTAAGATGTACAAATACATCACCATCACTAAAACACAATTTTGTCATGAATCCATCTGCTTCCTTTGTTTAATATTCACATAGACCAAGGTGAGCGACACAGGCTCTTTAGAGCCTCTAGTTTATTACTTATTAGACTGTTGGTTTTCTGGTTTGAATGGTTTTACACTAGTCATTTTTTGGGGCCTTTATAGCTTACTTTTCTGTGTGTGCCAAGGGCCCAAGGCTCTGTGTTGAAGGCCATACTTTTACCTGTAATGGTTTAATTTTGCAAATTGTGACTTGGATGGAGAGTTTTCTCATTCACACTCATACCACATCTTCTTTTATCTGATTTCCATTTGAGCAGTTTGGGTGAAATTAACTTGTTTTTTATTAGCGCTTTATAGAATCAAGGTAGAACTGATTAGTTGTCGACTAGAAATTAGTTACACTTTTATGAGTTTTAGTGTAAAACATCAGAAACAATTTACTAATGACGAACATCTTTTAGTTTGATGCAATTCATTTCTTTGTTTTTGGATAAGTGAAAATAATGATCAATACAAACTGATAGTTGTCTCATAAGCAATCATACTACATCTTCTTATATCTATTAAAAGTAAAAATATATAAAAAATAAAGAGGTGCTTATGATTGCCAATGAGACAACTATCCACCATAGTTCAAATGAAGTGGATGTAAGCAATTATAGGCAACTGTATGGGCTTTAACAATGAGAACAACCCATATTGTATGGTTGCCTGAAATGAAAAGTTTGAAACAATTCAATTGAGAGAACTAACAGCCTTATTTATAACAAAACATGTTTTTTGCTTCCATTTTAGGAGCATAATTCAAAAAAACCAAACAATCATTTTATTAATATTCTTTTCTTTGTAGCCTCACTCCTTACACAGACTGTTTGATGACTACAAGGACAGGACAAATGTAGAAAGAAATATTCCTCGGCCATTGCCTTTGGTAAACATAACTTTATCTTCATATTTTTGGAAGAACAATAATAGAGATCTTAAAAACAATATTTTTAGACATAAATTCTTTTTTATGAGTAGAATTATTCTGTTGTATGTATATACCTTTAATATTGCTAAAAGTTGAACATCACAGGCGGTCCTGTAAAATTATGACATAGCTAGAAAAAATGTCTAATCCTAAACACCAAAGTAAAAGTAATGGAAAGCTTTGATACATATAATCATCTTTGATAGAAAATAAGTTACAGAGTTCATGCTATGTATTGAAACTTTGCTCTGTCACTATATAAACTATAGATATCCTAAACTAAATACATGATATAATACTGAAGTTGGTCAGAACTGTATTGGATGTTTTAGAAATGGAGACAATAGAACAACAGAAAATTTGACTGTGTGCTTGAATTTGAACATTGCCCATGATTGAATAGACTTAAAGGGTTTCTCCTAATAAGACACTGACCTCATAAAGCAATACAATTTTAAAAGACGTCTAAATTTATAGCCAACAATGTACAGCAAGGTGTAAATTATTTTGAATGTGGAATATATTCAACATCGACTACACAATGTGACAACAGCACCATATTATCAATGGACAGATACATGTGATGACAGAGGCAACCACTAACTAGATTCATATCCTCCCCCTTTATTTAACATCATCAATCAGTGGAGGATCAACAAACCAGTCCACAAACAAAATTTAATAAAAAATAATATTAAGATACTGAGTTTGAAGAGGTTTCTAATAGGTTTGATACTGATGTATATATTTTGTTTTTAGGATAGGACTTTGTCACAGATAGAACAGTTCTGGTCTTATCTAATGTGGACTGATGAAAATATTGATGAAAAGACAATCAGGAATTCTGTATTGGTAAATATAGATGTTAAATAATTTCCAATTACAACAGGTTTTAATGATCACATACATTATTGAAAAGACCTAAATGAAACAATACATTGTAAAATTAAAAATGGAAACAGGGATTGTGTCAAAAAGACCACAACCCAACCAAACAGCAGAAAACAGCCCAAGGTGAGCAAAGGGTCTTCTAAACAATGAGAAAATCCCACCTCAGAGGCCAGCTTCAGCTGTCCCCTAAATATAAATATATTCTCAGATATTGAAGTTACAAAATGATGTTATACATGTACTTGTCAAGAAAATTACATAACTTGTGCTGGAATCCAATATAAAGATGTCATTGTTAAAATTATCTTTAAAATTGGAGTTATCTTCCTTTGTCCATAAATGCTTTATACCGCGCAATGTTAAATTTTACTTTAAACTGATGAATTTAAGCAATCTTTACCCTTCAGTCCTTACAGGCACTATGATTATTTATAACAGTCAGTATTTAAACAAAAATCCAGATTAGATTATGTAAAGAAAGGTTTTATTTTACTGTTATAAACATTTTACTTTTTCATTTACAGGATTATTTATACATGTTTATGAAAGAACGTTACATCATTGAAGATATCATGTTTTTGTGTACACATGATTTCCTTTCATCAGTAGCTGAGCACTCGGGAAATGATAAGGTATTAATTCCTGTAAATTTTGCTAGATACGCCTAAAAATTTAACCAAATATGGCCAAAATTATAATTAGGTAATCTAGTTTAAAAATTGTGTCTGGTGACCCGGCCAACCAACCAAGATAGCCGCCATGGCTAAAAATAGAACATAGGGGTAAAATGCAGTTTTGGGCTTATAACTTAAAAACCAAAGCATTTAGAGCAAATCTGACAGTGGGAGAAATTGTTTATCAAGTTCAGATCTATCTGCTCTAAAATTTTCAGATGAATTGGACAACTGGTTGTTAGGTTGCTGCCCCTGAATTGGTAATTTTAAGGAAATTTTGCTGTTTTTGGTTATTATCTTGAATACTATTATAGATAGAGATAACCTGTAACAGCAATAATGTTCAGAAAAGTAAGATTTACAAATAAGTCAACATGACTGAAATGGTCAATTGACCCCCTAAGGAGTTATGTCCTTCATAAAATTTGTAAATTTTTACTAACATTTTCCACTAAAACTACTTGGCCAGGTTCATTATAGATAGAGATAATTGTAAGCAGCAAGAATGTTCAGTAAAGTAAGATGTACAAACACATCACCATCACCAAAATACAATTTTGTCATGAATCTATCTGTGTCCTTTGTTTAATATTCACATATACCAAGGTGAGCGACACAGGCTCTTTAGAGCCTCTAGTTTCGTTTCTGTTCTCTAGCTTTAGTTTGCCTCAACCAAATGTTATTAAACTTATACACAATACTTATTACCACAAAACTCCGATCAATTTTTTAATCTGATCCAAAATAAAATTGTTCTATTCATTTATAAATGAATATGATTTAGGTAAATATAAGTGGATATCAGCCCAACAACAAAAATCCTAGAAGACATCTAGTAGTAAAAATTTGACCTTCAGTGGTTGACAAGCTCATTGTTAGAAATTTAGACTAACTTGTAGACGGGTTAATCCCCTATGAGGAAATTTAGACTACAAACTTGTGTTAGGCAACATTTTAGCTGGTAATTTAAAACAAGCCTTGTTTGTATATTTTAGACTACAAGTGTTAGGGAACATTTTAGCTGGTAATTTAAAACAAGCCTTGTTTGTATATTTCAGACAGTACAAGTGTTAGGCAACATTTTAGCTGGTAATTTAAAATGAGCCTGGTTTGTTTATTTCAGACTGTACAAGTGTTAGGCTACATTTAAGCTGTTAATTTAAAACTAGCCTTGTTTGTATATTTCAGACTGTACAAGTGTTTGGTAATATTTTAGCTGGTAATTTAGATGGAGCCTGTTTCAGATACACAATGTTACTGTGTGATTTTATTGATCAAGTTGAATGGAAAGAAGTTGAAGACTTCAGAGTATTCGCTGGTATAGCTTACAGAAGTATGGATGTAAGTTCCATTGTTAAACTTTGGGATAAAGACAGGGAAAAAATCTTATAAATTTGGAATGATAAATCATCTTGGAGAATCACTTTTAATTATTCGACTCCAGAGAGTTCAGTTTAACTAGAGGTCTCAAGTACCATTCTTTGATATGCATGTCTGGCATGAATAACAGCATGATTATTGTAACATTTCAACGTTTGGCATAAAGTCATCATTGGTTTATAATTGTGGACACGTTTATGAGATATATACTATGCAAAAGGCAGTTTATTGCTAATTGGTTATTAAGTTCTTGTATAACTTACTTACGGTAAGTGAAAATATCAACCTTCCATCAACCTTCCTATCCTATTCTTTGAAAGACTGTAATGACAAACACCAATACTTTTCTGTTTGGTCCACTTGTACTGAATGTATATGAACTTTATGTATATTTATAGGATGAAGATTTAGAGACATTACAAATGACCTATACATCGTTCAGTGAGAACAAGATTTCTGGACAGCTTGTTTGTCAGTTTATTATGCATTTGATCCTCAAATGTAGAGAACCAAGAATGTTTGATGTAAGTTACTTTAAATCAGAATTGCTGTAATAAAGTGTAACCTGTGTTATCGGACACACTGGGTGACCAGATAAAAAAATGTTTGATGAAGAAGGGTGTGGGAATACTCAGTTTTTTTCTGCAAGAAAAGGCATATTATGGGATCATGTAAATGTGTCATTAAAGCAGGATGTTGGAATACTGGGGTGTCAGATAAGGCAGTTTACTCTGTATATGTAAAATTTCATAACAAAGATTATGTTGAATATCTTTTTTGTTGACATATATGGCCTCTATGTTTCCTGTCAAAAAAATCTATGGAATTTACTAATTTCCAATGAATTTTCATGGATGATCTGAATGAGTGCTATTTGTGAGGTCATGAATAGATTAGAAGTATATAAATTTTCAACAAAAAGACCTATTACCTATCTAGTCAATTTTATTAGGTATGATTCATTGTGACATTGTTCAATAAATCCTAGTTTGAAATTTTACCTAGAAGTTGGGCCTTATTACTTCTTCGATTGAAATCTTGAAGATTTTGTCAAATTTAGAAATAACCTACTTATGGCCTATTTTGGTGATAAATTTTAATGCTTTTTAGGAAATCTGTGCAAAAAAAGTTCTTTTTCACTTTCTTGCTGTCTTATCAACTTGAAACAATAGACTTAATATTCAGGGCCAAATATGACCAATTCCAAATTTACTACTTTATAAAAATCCCATGATAAATACTGAATTCAGGTTTGTAAAAATCCGCTGTTTTATTCTCTAAACTTGAACCTATCAGATATGAGTCTATTTATAGAGTACAAAAGTTGATTTCATGAGGTTTTTTATTATGTTCCTCCATGTTTGTTATTAAAACTGTAGAAGCATCCTTATCATATTCAAAACTTAATTTTAATGTAATGCATATGAATGTGCAATTCTAATTTAAAATCCATTATAAAGTGATTAATTTTAAAATTAAATGCTTCATTACACATTTTATCGTTAATTTTCGCAGCATTGCATCACATTAACTGGAAACTGCTTGTAACATAATTTGTTATTCATTTCCTTTTGGTAATTCATACTACTGCATGTGTTTTGTTTAAGCTTAAGATCCTTCAAACATTATTATGATGGATATGTTCAACAGCATTTTACAAAAGAATGGAGGTGTTTTACTTTCTAAGTTGTATTCTAGTAACATCAATTAAGCACTGATTTTTTTACACTCTCTCCTTATTTATTTTCTTTACATGTGCTATTCAAACTTCCAGTTTAAACATACACAAGTTTCAATCGTGAAGTGTTAGAACATTTACTTAAACTTTTATCACATGAATTCTTATGGAGAGAAGAGGGTGGAGACAATAAACAAGTGCAAACTATACAAGGCAGATTAGGGTAAATGTTGATACCTATCCACCTAAAATTATTCAATTTCTCTTTCAGTTTGAGAACAAGTTATTGCCATTTAAGACTCATGATGCAGGACAACAGGTTCTAACAGAAAAGGAATTTATGGACGCCATTGATCAGTTTGTTCCTCTGTCTAATGAGAAGTTAAGGAAAAAGCTTTACTGGGAATCAGAAACTGCTGTCAGATTTGATGGCCTACGTGATGTGGTACCAATATCCAGACTGGCTCGTATCCTTTATTGCTATTTCTATTATGAAATTATCATAATATCTCAACTATAAATTGATACTCCTTTCAAAAATTCATGATGATACTCCTATACTAATGACTTGTTAGCGATTATCAAAGCTTTTAAGTCTTGGATATGGTCATGAAAAATGTCTACCGACTATAAACAAGAAAAAAAGTTAAAGTTCTTGATTTATAACATGAAATTGTCATCCAAATAAAAGCTAACTAAAGCTGACCGACTTTTGCCTGGGTTATATGGTAGAATCATTGTATTGAACATTTTTTTTCAATTATAGATATTTGCAAAATAATAATATGGGATTAAAACCAACAATAAAAGATATTTTTTGTAAGTTAAATGAAATTTTATTTTGTGTGTTAGGTTTATATAAATTGTGAGAAGAAGACTTGGTTAAATACTTTCTCAAAACAATACAAAAAGGTTATTGTATTTTATTATCTTGTAATAAAACTAATTGTTTTCTATATAAGCATATTATCTGAGTTATCTCCCCTCAAAATCCAAAATTAATTACATTTTTGAATATATTTTAAGTTCTTTATTTTGAAATAAAAAAAATTACCATAATATTAGATTTTAAAAAATGAATAAAAAGTTTGTAAATATCAATACAGTTCTTAACCAACTATTTTAGGTCTGAATCTTACAAAGGGTTTACTTTTATTAATCGAAAAAAATGTTGATAAAAGACAAAGGCTTCATTTTTCTTAACATGTGCTACAGAAATCACTGCCTACCTTGATTTAGCTGAGTCAGCAAACATGATTAAATCAACAATTGGAAGGAAAGTAGAGGAAGAGAGACAAAGACCAAAGTCTGCTGGTTCAGGTATAATAAACTTTTATTAGTTTGTTGTCTGCTGGTTCAGGTAAACCAAACTGCCAGTGATTTGTTGTCTGCTGGTTCAGGTATAATAAACTGCCAGTGATTTGTTGTCTGCTGGTTCAGGTATAATAAACTGCCAGTGATTTGTTGTCTGTTGGTTCAGGTATAATAAACTGCCAGTGATTTGTTGTCTGCTGGTTCAGGTATAATAAACTGCCAGTGATTTGTTGTCTGCTGGTTCAGGTATAATAAACTGCCAGTGATTTGTTGTCTGCTGGTTCAGGTATAATAAACTGCCAGTGATTTGTTGTCTGCTGGTTCGGGTAAAATAAACTGCCAGTGATTTGTTGTCTGCTGGTTCAGGTAAACCAAACTTTCATTAGTTTGTTGTCTGCTGGTTCAGGTATACTAAACTTTCATTAGTTTGTTGTCTGCTGGTTCAGGTATACTAAACTTTCATTAGTTTGTTGTCTGCTGGTTCAGGTATACTAAACTTTCATTAGTTTGTTGTCTGCTGGTTCAGGTATACTAAACTTTCATTAGTTTGTTGTCTGCTGGTTCAGGTAAACCAAACTTTCATTAGTTTGTTGTCTGCTGGTTCAGGTATACTAAACTTTCATTAGTTTGTTGTCTGCTGGTTCAGGTATACTAAACTTTCATTAGTTTGTTGTCTGCTGGTTCAGGTATACTAAACTGTCATTAGTTTGTTGTCTGCTGGTTCAGGTATACTAAACTTTCATTAGTTTGTTGTCTGCTGGTTCAGGTATACTAAACTTTCATTAGTTTGTTGTCTGCTGGTTCAGGTATACTAAACTTTCATTAGTTTGTTGTCTGCTGGTTCAGGTATACTAAACTTTCATTAGTTTGTTGTCTGCTGGTTCAGGTATACTAAACTGTCATTAGTTTGTTGTCTGCTGGTTCAGGTATACTAAACTTTTATTAGTTTGTTGTCTGCTGGTTCAGGTATACTAAACTTTCATTAGTTTGTTGTCTGCTGGTTCAGGTATACTAAACTTTCATTAGTTTGTTGTCTGCTGGTTCAGGTAAACCAAACTGTCATTAGTTTGTTGTCTGCTGGTTCAGGTATACTAAACTGTCATTAGTTTGTTGTCTGCTGGTTCAGGTATACTAAACTGTCATTAGTTTGTTGTCTGCTGGTTCAGGTATACTAAACTGTCATTAGTTTGTTGTCTGCTGGTTCAGGTAAACCAAACTTTCATTAGTTTGTTGTCTGCTGGTTCAGGTATAATAAACTGCCAGTGATTTGTTTTCTGCTGGTTCAGGTATAATAAACTGCCAGTGATTTGTTGTCTGCTGGTTCAGGTATAATAAACTGCCAGTGATTTGTTGTCTGCTGGTTCAGGTATAATAAACTGCCAGTGATTTGTTGTCTGCTGGTTCAGGTATACTAAACTTTCATTAGTTTGTTGTCTGCTAGTTCAGGTATACTAAACTTTCATTAGTTTGTTGTCTGCTGGTTCAGGTATACTAAACTTTCATTAGTTTGTTGTCTGCTGGTTCAGTTAAACCAAACTTTCATTAGTTTGTTGTCTGCTAGTTCAGGTATACTAAACTTTTATTAGTTTGTTGTCTGCTAGTTCAGGTATACTAAACTGTCATTAGTTTGTTGTCTGCTGGTTCAGGTATACTAAACTTTTATTAGTTTGTTGTCTGCTGGTTCAGGTAAACCAAACTTTTATTAGTTTGTTGTCTGCTGGTTCAGGTATACTAAACTTTCATTAGTTTGTTGTCTGCTGGTTCAGGTATACTAAACTTTCATTAGTTTGTTGTCTGCTGGTTCAGGTATACTAAACTTTCATTAGTTTGTTGTCTGCTGGTTCAGGTATACTAAACGTTCATTAGTTTGTTGTCTGCTGGTTCAGGTAAACCAAACTTTCATTAGTTTGTTGTCTGCTGGTTCAGGTATACTAAACTGCCAGTGATTTGTTGTCTGCTGGTTCAGGTATACTAAACTTTCATTAGTTTGTTGTCTGCTGGTTCAGGTAAACCAAACTTTCATTAGTTTGTTGTCTGCTGGTTCAGGTATACTAAACTGCCAGTGATTTGTTGTCTGCTGGTTCAGGTATACTAAACTTTCATTAGTTTGTTGTCTGCTGGTTCAGGTATACTAAACTTTCAATAGTTTGTTGTCTGCTGGTTCAGGTATACTAAACTTTCATTAGTTTGTTGTCTGCTGGTTCAGGTAAACCAAACTTTCATTAGTTTGTTGTCTGCTGGTTCAGGTATACTAAACTTTTATTAGTTTGTTGTCTGCTGGTTCAGGTATACTAAACTTTCATTAGTTTGTTGTCTGCTGGTTCAGGTATACTAAACTTTCATTAGTTTGTTGTCTGCTGGTTCAGGTATACTAAACTTTCATTAGTTTGTTGTCTGCTGGTTCAGGTATACTAAACTGTCATTAGTTTGTTGTCTGCTGGTTCAGGTAAACCAAACTGTCATTAGTTTGTTGTCTGCTGGTTCAGGTATACTAAACTGTCATTAGTTTGTTGTCTGCTGGTTCAGGTATACTAAACTGTCATTAGTTTGTTGTCTGCTGGTTCAGGTATACTAAACTGTCATTAGTTTGTTGTCTGCTGGTTCAGGTATACTAAACTGTCATTAGTTTGTTGTCTGCTGGTTCAGGTATACTAAACTGTCATTAGTTTGTTGTCTGCTGGTTCAGGTAAACCAAACTGTCATTAGTTTGTTGTCTGCTGGTTCAGGTATACTAAACTGTCATTAGTTTGTTGTCTGCTGGTTCAGGTATACTAAACTGTCATTAGTTTGTTGTCTGCTGGTTCAGGTATACTAAACTGTCATTAGTTTGTTGTCTGCTGGTTCAGGTATACTAAACTGTCATTAGTTTGTTGTCTGCTGGTTCAGGTATACTAAACTGTCATTAGTTTGTTGTCTGCTGGTTCAGGTATACTAAACTTTCATTAGTTTGTTGTCTGCTGGTTCAGGTATACTAAACTTTCATTGATTTGTTGAAACTCAAGTTTTTGATATTTTCTACAGCTTTACAATTTGCCAAATGTGAATTTGTAGCTAGCTCAGATGACACAAAAGACATATGTAAAATTTGAATTCTTTAAATAATGTTGTTGATGTTGATCTCTTATTTAATTATTCATAAATAAGTTATAATATTACAAACATAACCACAAAATCTTTTTTTTCAAATTGTGGAATGCTGAGTTTCAAATGAGTTGTTCAAATGTTAGAAGAAAACAAATCAAACAGATACAAATTTTAGTAGAATGAGGAAAATATTAAGAAAAGTTTATTTGCTCCAGAAGTTGAAATAAATGAATTTTTATAAATGAATTTTTATAAATGAATGTTTTTTGCATTAAGAGAATTTTTAATGCAATTTTCAAAGCCTATAGGTAATCAAAATATAGAATACTTACTTTTAAATTTTTGAGTGAAAACTATGTCACAGATTTTTCATATAAAACGTATTGGAAGTAAAGAAAACAGTATGAAATAACAAAAATATAAAATCAAAAGATAACTGGATCCAGTCGTAAATTAAAAATTTGGATTACTTTAGTAATAACTTTACATTTCATATGTAAGCAGTCAACATGAATTATTTTCACCAATGATTATTAGCTGTAGAAATAGTTTATATGTCAAGAAGTTATGCTATCTGACTATATATCATTCTTACACCTTATCAATAAATACATGTAGTTGTAATCTGTTTGGATCTACGGTCGAGCAGTGAGGCAGATTCCTAGATTAAAGCAAATGGAAGTAGCAAACGTTTTGCTGCATTCAGTCTGGCTCTACTTTCAAGTGAAACATCCTTATCTGTAATTTATATTTGAAATGTTTCTATGTAATATATATTCAATAGTTGCATATTATTTAGATGAAGGAGGATTTTATTTGATTTACATTTCATGACATAACTAATTTTTTATTTACTAATACTGATTTAATATATTTTAGAGAAGGGTGTCCATGAATCTCATGTAGTGCCACCAGGAGAGCCATTAATTAGTATGACATCTGTGAAAAACCTGGCTGTCAATGTTTCAAGGTAAAACATTAATTTGATATTTCTCATTTAAATCATTCTTCCTATCAGTTGCATCAGATCGATATCACCTTGTACAAATAAATAAAATACATGTAGTACCGGGGGGGGGGGGGGGGGGGGGGGGGGGGGGGGGGGGGGGGGGGAGTAACTTCGATATTTTTTTGGTAGGGGTGTGCCATTTTTGCCTCAAAAAACGTACCCATTTTAATATAACATTCACTGAAATTCAGTACCTATAGTTATATAAATATTTTAGAAAGAGTGACCTATATTTATATATTTCCGGGGTTCATTTGGGAACTTATATGAAAGGTGAACTTTCAAATGAATTGATTTAATTTAATATAATTTAATTGACCATTAATAAATTAATGTAAGATTCGCAATAGCATATTTATATATGATATACACCCCCCCCCCCCCACCCCCCACCCCCCCATGTGTAGTACACTATATTTGATGTAGAAATTTGCATGCAATTGCATGAACCATTTCTACATTTTGATATATTGTAACAATCTTAAAATTCAGACCAGCATTGACCTGAAATATCAGAACTGACTTTCCCTATCAAATAGTGTAATGCATGTACTTATCACCACTTACTTAAGGCTGATTTCAATCTGATGCAGCTTATTTATAATACTTCTTCACATGTATATTTTGCCACCAAAGTTGTGACGTACATTTTACCTTTCACTGTATATAATGTTCACAATATTTAATATTCTGATTTGTGATACCTTGTCATTTCACCTGTAAATAATATATCACTAATAAATTATTCTGAGCCTTATAAACTTAAAATGAGTAAGCTTTCCTAAGATTAGCTGTTTATTTCAGGAGACTAGCTGACATGTAATTATCATTCAACCACATGACTGAGAATTATATAAAAGTACATCAAATTTGGAGATATAGATTTCACTTTTAAATTTCAATTTAAAGTAATAGACAAATATCTGGTGTTATAAATAATATTTATATAACTTATGAAATAGTTGAGATCAAATCAGATTCATGTTATTATGTTATATTTAGGATAAAAGATATGAACTGAGTTTTTTTGTTATCTCTGGAATAAAGGCTCAATTACTTTTTTAGGATGAAGTTCTACAGGAAACAGAGGCATACATAAAGTTGTATGTTATCATGTTATCATGTTTTTGGCTATATGTAATAATTTCATGTTGATGTTTTAGAAATACAAAGCTTCTTAATAATTTTTTTTTCTACATGTAATAATTTGCTGTTGATGTTTTAGAATTACAAAGCTACTTAATAATGTTGTATGTTTACTTGTTATTGGCTATATGTAATATTTTGCTGCTGATGTTTTAGAATTACATATAGCTACTATTTTAGGATTTATTAATTTCATTGGTAACTGAATTTTCATGGTTTGTGAGAAATTATTTTCAGGAATAGAAAAATTGGTAGTCTTCTGAAATAGGTCAAATACATTTAAAGTATGTCAAACAATAAGATTAAGAGAAAACCTTGTTTAGCTGCTGAATTCTCACTTTTTTTAATTCCAAAAAAGGACAATTTTGATTTGAAAAAGCAAGTTGCAAATTGAAATTTTCACTACAAAATCAACAAAATTCATCTTCTTACAAAAAAAATTCAAACATTTGTATGCTATATCATTTTTGAGAAATATTTCCAAATATTTTGACAAACATATAAGAATGCATAATGATTTTTACTTTATATTCTTTTTTTTTGCTTTTGAAATTTTAGGCAGAAATGCCTTTCAGAGATTTTAAGACACATAGTAGAGTTGTAAGTTTCTAGTTTTCTGGAAGCCATGAAAATAATGAAATTTTGAAAAATCAGTCTCCAATGAAATATCAAAATAATCTACACTAAGGCTACAGTCAATGTAGATACACAGTCTCCTCCTTCTCTATATACATATAGAAAAGGAGGGAAAATTGGATTTTGAATAGTGAGTTACACTTTTTTTGTTGACTGCAATTGCTAGAAATTAGAAAAAATGAAAATGTGAATGAAAATCAAATGGATGAAAAACACCTCAAGGATTGACGGAAATCTAGAATTAATGTGACTTCTTTGTTATTTTTCTCTCATTATCTTAAGCTATAATGATTATTCCTGCCACAAAGGGATGAATATCAGTTAAACAGTATAGAGGGGGAGGACAGGGGTAAGGGAGACAGGGAGAAAGTGGGTAGGAGAAAGGATAAAGGGGGTGGGAGAAAGGAGAAAATGGGTAGGAGAAAGGAGAGGAAGGCTGGGAGAAAGGAGAAAAAGTTGGAGAAAGGAGAAAAAATAAAATATCTCTCCTTTTAAAAAAAATTCTAATACTTCAAGAAAAAATATCTCAAAAGGAGATGTTTTATTCTAATGGGAGAAAGGAGAACGGGGGTAGGAGAAAGGAGAAGAGGGGTGGGAGAAGGGAGAAGGGTACCCCCCTGTCCTCCCCCTCAGTATAGTTAAACAAGATACACAACTTTTGAATAAGTTAGAAATATTTAATCACAAAAAAAAAAGTTATTGGCTTAAATAAATGTGATTTTAAAATAAAATTAACACTTGAAAGTTTGATGTAATGAAAGAAGAATTTATATGTATTTCTCTTATTTTTATAGTACTACTTTTAAGTTTGTTTGTTTGTTTTAATGGTTATTTGTTAAACTATTAATTCTTCTTTGTCTGGATTTTAATGAGTTGAAGTTACCTAATAATATAGGTTTGTATAATGTAGGATATAAATGAACATTTTCAATCAATTGCTAAAATATTCCTCTGTTATAAGTCATTCTAAAGATTTGTTTTGTGAGTAGTAAACGATCTAAACTGCACTCTGGTTAACCAATATTCTTGATAGAAGTTAATTTTACTTCTTTGATAGAAAAACTTAAATAAATGTAAGGAAAACCCTTTAAAGAAAGCTGGTTACTTAAGGTCAAAGCCATGGCTGATGGACGTTTCGTTTCCCCAGGGTATCACCAGCACAGTAGTCAGCACTACTGTTTTAACATGAAATATGTTCATTTTATGTGAATATGATGTTTAAAAAATACAAAATTGTTAGGAACACTACAACTTTTCTTCTCCCAAGTATAGTAGATTGCTTAAGTTGTAATTTATCAAAACTTAGCAGAATGTTTGGATTTGAATGCTCAATAGCTTCATATTTGATTTTGACTTTCAACTGTTTTGTTTTGAGCATCACTGCTAAGTCTTATGTCTATGATTTACACATATGTTTTATGCTTTTTCTTCTCTAAAATTACTGTATTTTACTAAGGGATTTCATTATAGAAAAGAATACAATCCCCCTTTTTTCACACACTTAGAAAATGGCTATGATAGATCAATTCTGGTCAAATGTTCAATAAACAATAAATTTTTGATGAACTTTCAGAATAATGGCTGATTGCCTATAAAAGGTGCAACAAACATTAAAAAAAAATATGAAAATAAGAAAATAAGAAAAACAAGATAAAACATTGCATGAAAGGTCAGTTAATTAATACTGAACTTTTGGTATTTGATAGTTTTATGATGTACATACTTGTCTCATTGACAAACATATCTTCTTATTTTCATACTGTGATGGATTTATCTCAACATTCTGGTAAATCTTTTTGATTTCTGTGTCCTTTGTTGTAACATCTCATCAAGTATATTAAACAACTATTTTACTTATATCTAAAAATTGGTATTTACTTCTAGATTTAAGCAAATTGATATATTTATGAAATACTTTCAGCTTTATGGAAGTTGACTCATACAGCCATAAAGAAATTTAAGATTATGTCTAAATAAAAAATCCTCTGTCAATGGCAATCCAACTTTTATTTATTGAAATATTCGTAAAGCTTTTTAAAAGTAAGAATATTGATAATGTTCTATACCCAAGCAGATATTGTTGACATAATTACTAAAACCAATTCTTTAAGCTGATATGAGACCAATTTTTTTAATTTACAAATTTAAAGATGAATGTTATGAATCTTTATATTGGATTATACATCTGTTTATGAAATTATAATCAAAGATTAACGTTTTGTGTTGTCAGTTCATGTTAGTGGCTGTTTGTGTGTTGTTGTTTTTTTTAAATTAATATGCTAATTTAAAAATGCAGGTTTAAGTTATAGATGCTTGCTATTATTTTATTAGATAAGTCAAACATGTAAAACATAATACACAAATTTGGATTTCAGGAGACAATAGGCTGAAACAAATTGATAGATATATAAAGATGTGGTATGAGTGCCAATGAGAAACTCTCCCTCCATGAGTTTGTAATCACCCAGTCATGTCAAAATACTGCTTTCCTTTAATTAGTTTCAATGTGAGATCAGATGTGGTATTATATGAAAGACAAATAAGAGAGAAAATTTCAGGGTTATGTTATTCAAAATCAAAACCTATAACTACTATAAAGCATAGAAATCCTTTTCTCACTAAGTATGCCTGATAGTAAAAAATCTTGTCAAAACCCAAGACTAAGAATATGATTAATATACATTTTAACTTAAACCCAGAGACAAAAGGGTAAAGTTTGTCTATGAGTATGAGTTTCAAGTTGTAGATATAGTTATGAAAATAGTTTTTCAAGGCAACTCTTTTTTAGCTCACCTGGCCCAAAGGGCCAAGTGAGCTTTTCTCATCACTTGGCGTCCGGCGTCCGTCGTCCATCGTCCGTCGTCCGTCGTCCGTCGTCGTCGTCGTCCGTCGTTAACTTTTACAAAAATCTTCTCCTCTGAAACTACTGGGCCAATTTTTACCAAACTTGGCCACAATCATTATTAGGGTATCTAGTTTAAAAATTGTGTCCGGTGACCCGGCCAACCAACCAAGATGGCCGCCATGGCTAAAAATAGAACATAGGGGTAAAATGCAGTTTTTGGCTTATAACTCAAAAACCAAAGCATTTAGAGCAAATCTGACATGGGGTAAAATTGTTAATCAGGTCAAGATCTATCTGCCCTGAAATTTTGAAATGAATCGGACAACCCGTTGATAGGTTGCTGCCCCTGAATTGGTAATTTTAAGGAAATTTTGCTGTTTTTGGTTATTATCTTGAATATTATCATAGATAGAGATAAACTGTACACAGCAAAAATGTTCAGTAAAGTAAGATCTACAAATAAGTCAACATGACCAAAATGGTCTGTTGACCCCTTTAGGAGTTATTGCCCTTTATAGTCAATTTTTAACCATTTTACGTAAATCTTAGTCATCTTTTACAAAAATCTTCTCCTCTGAAACTACTTGGCCAAATTAAACCAAACTTGACCACAATCATCATTGGGGTATCTAGTTAAAAAATTGTGTCCGGTGACCTGGTCAACAAACCAAGATGGCCGCCACGGCTAAAAATAGAACATAGGGGTAAAATGCAGTTTTTGGCTTATCACTCAAAAACCAAAGCATTCAGAGCAAATCTGACATCGGGTAAAATTGTTTATCAGGTCAAGATCTATCTGCCCTGAAATTTTGAGATGAATTGGACAACCCGTTGATAGGTTGCTGCCCCTGAATTGGTAATTTTAAGGACATTTTGCTGTTTTTGGTTATTATCTTGAATATTATTATAGATAGAGATAAACTGTAAACAGCAAAAATGTTCAGCAAAGTAAGATCTACAAACAAGTCAACAAGACCAAAATGGTCTGTTGATTTCTTTAGGAGTTATTGCCCTTTATAGTCAATTTTTAACCATTTTTCGTAAATCTTAGTTATCTTTTACAAAAATCTTCTCCTCTGAAACTACTGGGCCAAATTAAACCAAACTTAGCCTCAATCATCATTGGAGTATCTAGTTTAAAAATTGTGTCCCGTGACCTGGCTAACCAACCAAGATGGCGGCCATTGCTAAAAATAGAACATAGGGGTGAAATGTAGATTTTGGCTTAAAACTCTGAAACCGCAGCCTTTAGAGCAAATCTGACATGGGGTAAAATTGTTTATCAGGTCAACATCTATCTGCCCTGAAATTTTGAGATGAATTGGACAACCCGTTGATAGGTTGCTGCCCCTGAATTGGTAATTTTAAGGACATTTTGCTGTTTTTGGTTATTATCTTGAATATTATTATAGATAGAGATAAACTGTAAACAGCAAAAATGTTCAGCAAAGTAAGATCTACAAACAAGTCAACAAGACCAAAATGGTCTGTTGATTTCTTTAGGAGTTATTGCCCTTTATAGTCAATTTTTAACCATTTTTCGTAAATCTTAGTTATCTTTTACAAAAATCTTCTCCTCTGAAACTACTGGGCCAAATTAAACCAAACTTAGCCTCAATCATCATTGGAGTATCTAGTTTAAAAATTGTGTCCCGTGACCTGGCTAACCAACCAAGATGGCCGCCATTGCTAAAAATAGAACATAGGGGTGAAATGTAGATTTTGGCTTAAAACTCTGAAACCGCAGCCTTTAGAGCAAATCTGACATGGGGTAAAATTGTTTATCAGGTCAACATCTATCTGCCCTGAAATTTTCAGATGAATCTGACAACCTGTTGTTGGGTTGCTGCCCCTGAATTGGTAATTTTAAGGAAATTTTGCTGTTTTTGGTTATTATCTTGAATATTATTATAGATAGAGATAAACTGTAAACATCAATAATGTTAAGCAAAGTAAGATATACAAATAAGTCAACATGACGGAAATGGTCAATTGACCCCTAAGGAGTTATTGTCCTTTATAGTCAATTTTTAACAATTTTCATAAAATTTGTAAATTTTAACTAACATTTTCCACTGAAACTACTGGGCCAAGTTCATTATAGATAGAGATAATTGTAAGTAGCAAGAATGTTCAGTAAAGTCAGATGTACAAACACATCACCATCACCAAAACACAATTTTGTCATGAATCCATCTGCTTCCTTTGTTTAATATTCACATAGACCAAGGTGAGCGACACAGGCTCTTTAGAGCCTCTAGTTACTTAACTGTATCTCATAATTCATGCCAATGTCAAAATATTTGTTAAATGTACAAATTGTGCTCACATGGAAATAATTATAATTTGTTTTTTCCAGGAGGAATATGATAAGGAAGGAGAGATATGAAAACCAAGATGAGGGCGACTGGTATTAATTAACAGTTCATTCAAGAATTAATGATTGTAACCTGAAGGTTATAGAACTGTGTGATATATGAATTATTGTTGACATGATTGCAGATATGAGTTTTATCAATAAAATTGCTTATTGTCTTTTTAGCTCATCTGGCCTAAAAGGCCAAGTGAGCTTTTCTCATCACTTGGCGTCCGTCGTTGTCCGTCGTCCTTAACTTTTACAAAAATCTTCTGCTCTGAAACTACTGTGCCAAATTTAACAATACTTAGCCACAATCATCATTGGGGTATCTAGTTTAAAAAATGTGTGGCGTGACCCGGCCAACCAACCGAGGTGACCGCCATGGCTAAAAATAGAACATAGTGGTAAAATGTAGATTGTGGCTTATAACTCTGAAACCGAAGCATTTAGAGCAAATCTGACAGGGGTTAAATTGTTTTCAAGTTAAGATCTATCTGACCTAAAATTTTCGGACGAATCGGACATCCGGTTGTTGGGTTGCTGCCCCTGAAATGGTAATTTTTAAGGAAATTTTGCCTTGTTATCTTGAATATTATTGTAGATAGAGATAAAAATTATGTTCAGCAAAGTAAGATCTACAAATAAATCAACATGACAAAAATGGTCAGTTGACCCCTTAAGGAGTTACAGCTCTTCACAGTCAATTTTTAACAATTTTTTGTAAATTTTTGTAATCTTTTCCAAAATCTTCTCCTCTGAAACAACTGGGCCAAATTTAACAATACTTGGCCACAATCATCATTGGGGTATATAGTTTAAAAAATGTGTGGCATGACCCGGCCAACCAACCAAGATGGCCACCATGGCTTAAAATAGAACATAGGGGTAAAATGTAGATTTTGGCTTATAACTTTGAAACCAAAGCATTTAGAGCAAATCTGACAAGGGGTTAAATTGTTAATCAAGTTAAGATCTTTCTGACCTAAAATTTTCAGACGAATCGGACATCCGGTTGTTGGGTTGCTGCCCCTGAATTGGTAATTTTTAAGGAAATTTTGCCTTTTTGGTTATTATCTTGAATATTATTGTAGATAGAGATAAACTGTAAACTGCAATAATGTTCAGCAAAGTAAGATCTACAAATAAATCAACATGACAAAAATGGTCAGTTGACCCTTTTAAGGAGTTACAGCCCTTTACAGTCAATTTTAAACAATTTTCATAAATTTTGTAAATTTTTGTAAATTTTTAACAAAATATTTTTCTCTGTAATTAATGGGCCAAGTTCATTAAAAGTGAAGATAATTGTTAAGTAGCAAGAATGTTTAGTAAAGTAAGATCTACAAACACATCACCATCACCAAAACACAATTTTGTCATTAATCCATCTGTGTCTTTTGTTGAATATGCACATAGACCAAGGTGAGCGACACAGGCTCTTAAGAGCCTCTAGTTTGTTTGTCTTAAAGAAAATTGCAATGCAAATGAAACAAATACATCTTAAACTTGGCATGTCCGAACTACTTTTCTGGATGTTTATAATTAATGTTCAAAGTAAAAAATGTGAAAATCAAGGATGTTTAAGAACTTTAACATTTCACCATGTGCACTCTTGGTACATGTTTTGTTTTGCATTTTTTGCCAATTGAATTTTCTTGTTATCTGTTACAGAAACATAGAAACCATAATAGCAAAAAGGGTCAGCAAGACCAGATCTACAATAAGTCAACATAGCTCTTTTTTAAGTTGACCATATACCTGTGTTATATCCCCCCTTTTTAGCTCACCTGGACTAAAAGGCCAAGTGAGCTTTTCTCATCACTTGTCGTCCGGCGTCCGTCGTCCGTCGTCCGTCGTCCGTCGTCTGTCGTCCGGCGTCGTTAACTTTTACAAAAATCTTCTCCTCTGAAACTACTGGGCCAAATTAAACCAAACTTGGCCACAATCATCATTGATGTATCTAGTTTGAAATTTGTGTTTTTTGACCCGGCCAACCAACCAAGATGGCCGCCATAGCTAAAAATAGAACATAGGGGTAAAATGCAGTTTTTGGCTTATAACTCAAAAACCAAAGCATTTAGAGCAAATCTGACAAGGGGTAAAATTGTTTATCAGGTCAAGATCTATCTGCCCTGAAATTTTCAGATCAATCAGACATTCCATTGTTGGGTTGCTGCCCCTAAATTGGTAATTTTAAGGAAATTTTAAGGAAATTTTAAGGAAATTTTACTGTTTTTGGTTATTATCTTGAATATTATTATAGATGGAGATAAACTGTAAACAGCAATAATGTTCAGCAAAGTAAGATTTACAAATAAGTCAACAGGACCAAAATGGTCAGTTGACCCCTTTAGGGGTAATTGTCCTTTATAATCAATTTTTAACAATATTCATAAAATTTGTAAATTTTAACTAACATTTTCCACTGAAACTACACGGACAAGTTCATTATAGATAGAGATAATTGTAAGCAGCAAGAATGTTCAGTAAAGTAAGATGTACAAACACATCACAATCACCTAAACACAATTTTTTCATGAACTGTCTGCTTCCTTTGTTTAATTCACATATACCAAGGTGAGCGACACAGGCTCGTTAGAGCCTCTAGTTTTAAATTGTCTTATATTTTTGCCTATTATCCTGAAAACTACAATGGATAAAAAGTAACTTTAGAATAAAAATTATCAGCAAGACAACCTTCAAAATAGTTCAGCAAAGTTTAAATTGTTGGTTGTCTTGTTTAATGAGTTATTACCAATAAATGACAACGTATACACGTTATATATTTCTGGCCAAAAAATACAAAAAGATAGAGAGAAACTATACACAGAAGAAATGATCAGCAATATAAGATCAACCAAAAAAGAAATTTTTGCCCTGGATTTTATTCCTGTCTATACTTTTGGAGAGTGTCATTTTTTTTTTTTCAGTAATTGTTTGTCCACATTTTATTATCTCTGGTTTTGGCCCCATGAGATCTTATGCGATCACTTGGTATCCTTTCGTCATCTTTGTCCTTGTTGTCGGTAACTAATTTAAGAACCTTCTCCTCTGAAACTACTGGACCAAATACCTTCAAACTTTATTTGATGGTATTAAGTTTATAAATTGTATCTGAAGTTTTGATCCATTGAGCAACATGGCTTCACTTGCTTAAAATAGACCATACGGTCAAATGCAGTTTTCGTCTTAATCTGAAAAACTAAAGCATTTTGAGCAAATCTGTCATGGGGTAAATATGTTCAATAGGTCAAGATCTATCAGTGGTGAAATATTTAGACAAAGGGAACAAGCCATTGTTAGGTTGCTGCCACTAAATTGGTAAATGTAAGGAAATTTTGCAGTTTTTAGTAATTATCTTAAATAATATTATACAAATAATCTGTAACATCAAAGGAAGATCTCCAAAAAAGTTAGTAAGACCAAAATTGTCAATTCATGCCTTTAGGAGTTATTTCCCTTTGAGGACGATTGTTCACAATTTCTTCATTATGTTTGCTAATATTTAAAAATTTTGATACTTCGAAAGTATCATTTAAATGGCGTATAATTCCAATTCTCGTTGTCCAAATGCCTTTTCTTTTTCTCGATTGTAACATAATAAGGCTTTCAACTTTGTAGTAGGAATGATCAACAAGACGGGTGTCATTGGACCAGTATTTACGCATTATTCTGTTACAACTGATATCACTTACAGTTTTTGAGTGGGTTTCTTGTTCTGTATTCGTATTTCGTGTATTGTCATTATTTTGAAGGTCTCTCTTTGACTTCTGAGTTTTGATTCTCCTTTTGGTATCATCGCCTATCTTTTTTTGTTAAACTTGTAATAATGAAATAGTTTATAGGTCTTTGTTAACAATGATGATAATAAGTAGGCATATGCAGGACAAACATATGTAAATGTGATAGCCTGCAATGTTAATATCTTTTAATTTATCACCTCTAGGTCGGAATTTCTTCTGGAAGCAGTACTGTCCTTGATAATTCTACGATATCGGTACTTAACTGCATTGTGAATAGTCACAAAAGAACCAATAAACCAGGAGTTGTTTCACCCATAATAAAAAAAAGTATCAATCATATATTGTTGTATTCTAAAGCGCACAACCATTCCGAATGAAATAGGTGTCCAAAATGATCATATAAAATACTTCTTGAAAACTGCCTTTAGATTCTTCTTTGTAGTACAAAACTTCAGAAAGTTTATATATAATAGACCATTTACTGTACAACTTTTAGACATGATATTTCAATGACAACATTATTTGATTTCTAAATGTAATTTCAGGAAAATTAAAAAAAAAAAGACAGTAGTAGTATACCGGTGTTCAAAAGTCAAAAATAGATTGAGAGAAAACTTATCCGGGTTTAAAACGAAAATCGAGACAAACACATCAACTATTAAAGGAAAACAAAAGATCAACAGTAAGACCGAAGTGCAACAAAACGAACGCTAAAATACATAGAAACGAACTATTTGATAACAACTGCCATATTCCTGACTTAAAAGCTTGAGTCAATATCTGAGATTAAAAACTAAAGGATGACTGTCTGAATACTACTAGCGTCATTATAAATTAAACTAGCAGCTTCGTAATTCATTTATGTCAAATTTGTCAATTTCCGACTTGGTACAGGTCATTTTCAGACAAAATTGTGGGTTGAAAATGGTTGTACATGGATTAATGGCCAACCAAACATCCCGCATTATGACAATGTTAAAAAATTATCACTTCAATGACAACACTACGTGACAGACATACAGCACAAACACACGCAAGAACATTCATTACAGGGAAACGCACAAACAAATGATATAATAGTCGACACAGCATGCAAACCAGAGAACATAACGACAATCAACGACAGCCATCTCATGATATCAGTGACTAACATGCAATCTCGAACTATATACAATTAATTTCACAATACTCGTTTAAACAATTTTCATTGGCAATTTTATAATTATTTACACTACAAACGATAAGACATTACACATTATCCAACCGAAACCATAACAGAAACATCCAAAATGAATACATGAATGTACTATGTACCTTTGGAATTACAACTGAAGATGAAGAACTTGATATTCCATCACTGTATTGAATTCATAAACTTCATACGTGTCCTTACAAACAACGGTATATTGCTGGATCTTCCACAAGTGTTCCACGAAACCTCTTCCTGAATGATCAAAATCTATTTTATTAGCAATCAAAAACCGGGCATCAAAGTTATTATGAAAATTTCTATTCTAGAGGTGACGTGAATCAGATGCGGATACTAAAACAAAACTCTTTTAGACTTCATACAATCTAAAACTCTTTCATCTTGCAATATTATTAAAACATTTGACTGTTCTATACTTTACACAAGTATTCCCAATGCCAACCTAAAAGACAATTTGAAAGAGTTGGTATTGCTTTGTTTCATAAAAAAAAATGGCCCACGTAGATACAAGTATCTTGTCTTAGGGAGGGATAAATCCTTCTTTCTAAAGAATCACTCTAATTCAAACAAAAAATTCTCTGAAACTGACATTAGCAAGATCCTTGATTTCTGAATTGACAACATATTTGTAACGTTTGGAAGGCGTGTTTTTCAACAGACTGTCGGCATTCCAATGGAAACCAATTGTGCCCTCTCTTTGCCGACTTGTGTCTTTATTATTATTGGGCTGACTTCATACAAAAACTTCTTCGGAAGAAAGATAAGAAGTAAGCAATATCCTTTAACTTTACTTTTCGCTATATAGATGATGTTTTTTCACTAAATAATTCAAAATTTTGTGATCATGTTGAACGCATCTATTCCATCGAACTAGATATTAATGATACAAATACACTCATCATAGATACCAGGTATAATTTTTAATATTTACGCCAGACGCGCGTTTCGTCTACAAAAGACTCATCAGTGACGCTTGAATCAAAAATGTCATAAAAGGCCAAATAAAGTACGAAGTTAAAGAGCATTGTGGACCAAAAATTCCTAAACGTTTTGCGAAATACAGCTAAGGTAATCTATTCTTGAGGTAGAAAAGCCTTAGTTTTTCAAAAATTCAAAGTTTTGTTAACTTAATTTATAGTTATGAACATATCAATGATAACTCAGGTCAACACAGAAGTGCTGACTACTGGGCTGGTGATACCCTCAGGGAAATAAATCTCCATCAGCAGTGGCATCGACCCAGTGGTTGCAAATAAACTCATCATAGATACCAGGAATAAAATTTAATATTTTTACAGATATAGTTAAGTCGGACTCATATCTTGACTTACATCTAGAAATTGTCAATGAGGGTCGGTGGAAAACAAAATCTTACGACAAAAGAGATGGTTTCAGCTTCCCAACTGTAAACGTTCCATTTCTATGTAGCAACATTCCAGCAGCACCTGCATACCAATTGATACGATATTCCCGGGCTTGTATTTCCTATCATATTTTTCTTGATAGAGAGTTGCTGCTCACAAGGAAGCTTTTAAACCAAGAGTTCCAAATGGTAAAGTTGAAATCATTCCTTCGTAAATTTTACGGACGCCATCATAAGTTGGTTGACCGTTATTGAATAACCGTTTCACATGATATCGGATATGTTCCTTATATCGAACTACAATTCCCTTCCCTTTTCATGAATGTGACCTATCAAATTAGACTATTTACAGGGTTTGTAATAATATGAGTAACATTAGGATATGCTCACCCTTCCGGAACAAATATGATCACCCCAGTTTTTTGTGGGGTTCGTGTTGCTTAGTCTTTAGTTTTGTATGTTGTGTCTTGTGTACTATTTTTGGTCTGTTTATCTTTTTAACTTTTAGCCATGGCGATGTCAGTAAATTACTAATGAGTTTGACTGTACCTCTTGTATGTACTGAATACCGAGACACGTCGTAAAGCAATGCAAAATCATTATCGGTATATCAGTTATTTTCGGGAATATTACAATGATGGTTTTGAAATTTTTTTTGGACAACAAACGGTAAGACATCATACATCATTCAACCTAAACCGTAACAGAAACTTACAAATGAATACATGAATATTGGATGTACAAATGAAGTTACACGTCGGTTAGCAATGTCTCATTATTATTGAAACTAATCTATACAAATAAAGGCAACAGTAGTATACCGCTGTTCGAAATTCATAAAATTGATTGAGAAAAATCCAAATTCGAGTAACAAACTAAAACTGAGGGGAAACACATCAAATATAAGAGAACTACGACACAACAGAAACACAACATTAAAATGTAACACACACAGAAACGAACTATAATATAACAATGGCAATTTTCCTGACTTGGCACAGGACATTTTAAGAAAAAAATTGCAGGTTGAACCTTTTTTTGTGGCATGCCAAACCTCCCGCTTACAAAACAGAATTTGAAACAATGACGGAAGTATTTTGGGCCTCTTGATGCAGTAAATAAAGTTAAGATAAATGAGTGGAGTATAATTTAGTTCTGATATAGTTAATCCCTAAAGGTTTTTGAACAAACGGTGACAGTGTATAAATCATCCTGGTGTGATCAGCATATGGTGCATTATTTCTGTAACCATGACTTCGATTTCGTCGAGCAGAAGTGTTAAATTATTGTGATGTATTTACAGTACTTCACATAGGACTAGACAAAATATCTTCACAATCAATTTTGACATTGCATCCATAGGGAATGGCTGTTCCCAACTCTCCTATCCAAAAGTCGTCTCTTTGTATTCGTTATGGTATACTCAAGAGAGGGACGAAAGATACCACAGGGACGGTCAAACTCATAAATCGAAAATAAACTGACAACGCCATGTCTAAAAATGAAAAAGACAAGCAGACACAGAATAGTACACATGACACAACATAGAAAACTAAAAAAATAAACAACACGAACCCCACAAAAGACTAGGGGTGATCTCAGGTGCTCCGGAAGGGTAAGCAGATCCTGCTCCACATGTGGCATCCGTTGTGTTGCTTATGTGATAACAATCCGGTAAAAGTCTAATTTGGTAGGTCACATTCATGAAAGGGAATGGGTTTGTAGTTACGACGTAAGGACCATATCCGATATCATTTGTGAAACGGTTATTCCATAACGGTCAACCAACTCGTGATGGCGTCCGTAAAATTAACCAAGTGATGATTTCAACTTCACCATTTGGAACTCTCTATCAAGAAAATCATGATAGGACAGACAAGCAAAGGAATATCGTATCAATTGGGAGATATATACACCGTATGCAGGTGCTGCTGGAATGTTGCTACTTAGAAATGTTAAGTTCACAATTGGAAAGCTGAAATCATCTCTTTTGTAAAGTTTTGTTTTCCATCGACCCTCATTGTCAATTTCTAGATGTAAGTCAGTCAAGATATGAGTCCGACTGTATCTGTAGTATCCTTTATCTCTAGTTCGATGGGATAGATGCGTTCAACATATGGGGTCATTTGTTGAATGATATATTTTCTCTATAATCAGGACTTGCATTAAAGAGGGGCGAAAGATACAAGAGGAACAGTCAAATTTGAACATGTTGAAATAATAGAATGGTCAGGCTGATTAAAATGTTTATAGAGAAATTTGTTGTTATTGGGATTAATGAAATTAAACCGAGTCTTTGTCGCGTTTCCTTGACGTAGATCAGTCCACAAAGAGCACATTCAATACCATACGCAATATTGGGAGCAGTACGATTTAAATCATCATGACTATGTTTATTGTAACTTTTAATGATCAAATCACTTTAAACGCGAGTATCAGATATGATTACATCACAGGTTACACTTTGAAATAGAGCAATATTATAATCTATGTTCGTTAAAATCTAAAATATCTAAAATCTGAATAGCACATGGCCGAATATAAACAAACTTGTCTACATTGTTAAAGTACAATGAGGAATGAGAAGATGACTTTTTTTTAATAATGTGTTATGTGTTATCTTTTGTTGTTCAAATAAATATAAAATTGCCTTTTGTTACCATCATTGTCATGTTCCCGAATATGACTGTTATACTGAGTGTAATTTTGCATTGGTACACGACGTGTCTCGAATGTGTATATGTTCCAGACCATATGAGTATTTGGACCATACGCGTATGGTCCGATCGTGCGCGTATGGTCGGGGTAAATAACACTCTGTTACAGTTTACTTTTTATACTTCTAAACTCTTCATATGGTATATGACCGTTCATTAAAAAGACGCTATCATATAAGTAATTTTATTACTATTTTATAATAAAAATATTAGCTAAATAAAAATTAGAAGTTTCAGATAGTTAATTTTACTTACTTGTCAAAACTATAATGAACACATTTTATACCGATGATCATTACTGGTGGTCATTACCGATTTGTTATTACGAGTGAATGGCAATATGTCGACTTAAAACAATAAATTTCTTAATGAACTGTTACACAAGAAGTCACTGGGAAGTAACATGATAGTTTAATTAGGTTGTCTTGTGAATATGCTGTTTTGAAGTCATGTTACGATATTTGAGATTTAGAGCTTCTTAAAAACACCGTAGACATATCGGAATGGCTCAAGACATCAGTATCACTGTACGCAGCTACAAAAAGGCTAGCTTTTCACTCGCAAACAAAAGGTGTAAATGAAAAGAACCGTGCACAACCAAGACTTGCAAATGCAAAAAAGCTAATATTCCGTGTGGAAGTAAAGGTCACCCAAGCCTACATGTAAGAATGTAATTAGTGATGAACACTAACTATGGCATCAATATTTACTTTTTACGTAGTATTTGAATTATGAAAATAATAGATTGTCAAGTAACCATAATTGATTTTTTTAGATAAAGTTTTTGTATTATTGAAACTTTTATAATGTAATTTAAAAAAAAAAGATATACCTAAATGGTCCAAATACTCATATGGTCCGGACCATTAATAACCAAACGAGTATTATACTCATATGGTCCGACCATACGCTTACGGTCGGACCATATGAGTATACGAGTATGGTCCAAATACTCATATGGTCCGGAACATATATGCAACATTTATGTTTTCATTTTAGTTATCTTCAATGGTGCTGGTTGGATAATGTGTTGTCTAATCGTTTGTAGGCCAAATAAATATAAAAATTGCCTTTCTATAACATCGTTTTCATGAAAATTCTTTGGTCGAGTTATGTTAAAAGTAATTATATATAGTTCGAAATTGCATGTTAGTAAGTGCGTCTTTTTTTTATATCCTGTGGATTTTGTCGTTGATGGAATATGTTCGTTGTTGTTCTGCAGTTTGCATGTTGTATCGACTACTATATTCATATTCATAAAACTAGGTTCAACCCACATTTTTTTCCTAAAATGTCCTGTACCAAGTCAGGAATATGGCAGTTGCTATCAGATAGTTCGCTTCCATGTATGTTGGCGTTTGTTTTTTTTGCACATCAGTGTTCCTGTGGTTCATTTGTTTCCTTTATTCATGCTTAACGAGTTCCTTACCAACACATTGCTCGAATATTTATAAAGAAGGACGACAAAAAATCCCATAGAAAACAAAATATAAAGTTCTTTTATTTAACTCAAGGATATATTGCTGATGAATGTCTAAACACTAAACAAACCTCTTTCAGAGAATGTTTGCATCTCAAATATCCAAAAGGACTTAAGGTTGAGTCTACCAAAACTAAAAGGTCTGCTTTATATGTTAATCTTTCCTTGATATTGACATATAAATGGACGACTTCAATTTAGAATCTACTACCCACGTGATGATTTCAATTTCTCATTTCTAAGTTGTGGCAAAAAAAGTTAGATCAGTTTTGCGCATTCATGTTCACAATTTACGAATTTCATTAGCAGTATTCCTTTTATACAAAAATGCATGTTAGTTACGTAAGCGCGTCATTGTTTTTTTATATCCAACTGTGGTGTTTGTCGTTCATGGAATATGTTTGTTGTTGTTCTGCATTTTTTATGTTGGATCGACTATCAGTTTATTTGTGTGTGCATTTCACTGTGAATTTACGGATTTCATTAGCATTATTCTATTCTTCAAAATGCTCCCACACATTTATAAAGACGGACGCAATAAATCAGCACCACATCAGGTACTCTCACCATCACAATATAAAAAAAGAAGATGTGGTATGATTGAGAATGAGACAACTACCCACAAGAGACCAAAATGACACAGATATTAACAACTATATGTCATCGTACGGCTTTTAACAATGAGCAAAGCCCAAACCGCATAGTCAGCTATACATTACAATGTAAAACAATAAATACGAGAAAACTAACGGCCTAATTTATGTAAAAATAAGAACGAAATACAAATATGTAACACATAAACAAACGACAACCACTGAATAACAGACACCTGAAGTTGGTTGACCGATACGATAGATCTCTTATGTCTGTGTCTCATTTCACTAGTGACATGCTTTCGCACTCTGAAGACTGATAATAACCGACACATTTTTCCCTGTGATTTTATTGATTGTGTCTTATTCCCGATTGTGATATATTGACTGATTGTGGATTCGAATGGCGGTTAATAAGGTATACATAGCAGAAGACGCCTACCATGTGGACGCACCCGGTCTTCTATTAAAGTTCATGAAATTCTTAGTTTTGTGTATGTAACCTTGATTTGTCTTCTCAATCGATTTATGAGATGTGTCCATTGGTAAACTGCTGTTGCATTAATTTTGTACTAGATTAACTAACTCAGCTAGATTTTTAACATGCCTTTTTACAACATTACTGTTCACAGGAACGTCAATATTTTGATTCCGACACGCCAAGTCTTTGCTTATACTCCTTCATAGAACCCATTACTCTCTTGTATTCAAGGAACGAGCACGCTCCCACAAGATCACCGAGGTGTCCTTTAATTTGTAACAACTATTATGAAATTATCTAGGAAATTCGTTAAACATTAAATCCTATGGTAGCCTATCAAAATATATCAACAATTTGAACATGAAATTTCTTACACACTGAATTCTTTCTATGAGCTTTACGTTTGATATACACTGAAATGAAGGGATGGATTGTTGTTGTATATCATCTCTTTTTTTTGTCATTTTCATTTTTAACAGAAATAAGGTCAACAGTGGAATCGAAAACTTGTTTGTTGCTCGTCTTTCATTTTTGCTATGTGCTTTGTCTATATACCTTTTTATGTTTCTTCGTTACAAATATGACGTGGCTCTGTACTTAAACATCCCGTCATTGTGTTATTGCACTATGGTAAATTTGTGTATTCTTGTCTTTAAATTTTACTAAAATGCTTGTTCTGTATGCCATTTTGTGATTCTTTGTTTCATGTTTGTATGTATGTTTAGTGATTATGATTATAGTACAATGTTGACAGCTGTATTATTGACATTTTTACCTATTATGTCTGTTTGTTTTGTTGACGCATCGTTGTCAATATAATGGAAATTGATGCGACTGTCATACAAGTAAGAGGTAGCTATAAAACAAGGTTCAATCCAACATTTTCTACATAAGAAAATGCCTATACCAAGTCAGGAATATGACAGTTGTTATCCATTCGTTTGATGTTTTTGAGCCTTTGATTTTGCCATTTAATTAGGGACTTTTCCGTTTTGAAATTTCCTCGTAGTTCAGTATTTTTGTGATTTTACTTTATACCGCTATTCAAAAGTCATAAATAGATTGAAAGAAAACAAAACCGTTGGTTTTCCCCTTTGAATGGTTTTACACTAGTAATTTTGGGGCCCTTTATAGCTTGTTGTTTGGTGTGAGTCAAGGCGCCGTGTTGAAGGCCGAACATTGACCTATAATGGTTTACTTTTTAAAATTTTTATTTGGATGGTGAGTTGTCTCATTGGTACTCATACCACATCTTCCTTTATCTATTATAAAATAAAACCAAGGAAACCACATCAATTAGAAGAGGAAAACAACGGAACAACAGAAACACTGAAATGCAACAAAAACAAGCCCCAACATACATAGAAATGAACTATTTGATAACAACTGTCATATTGCTGACTTATTACAGAAGATTTTAAGAATAAAGGGTGGGTTAAATCTGTGGTTGAAGTCATAAAACTTTTCTCAGTGCTCGGAGCACAAAAATCATGCTCAAAACATGACTCCAATATTTTGATTGGTTGATTTTGGAGTATGAGTACAAAAAACTGACTCGAAAGTTTTATGACTTCAAAGCCCGGTTTCATTATTAGTCAAACATCTAGCTGATAGGGTAATGTTAAAAAAATATCGCTAAAAGGACAACATTACGTGTCAACAAAAAGTAAAATCACGAAAATACTGAACTCCGAGGAAAACTCAGTACGGAAAGTCCCTAATCAAATGGCAAAATGAAATGATAAAACATATCAAACGAATGGACATCAACTGTCATATTCCTGACTTGGTACAGGCATTTTCAAATGTAGAAAATGGTGGATTGAACCTGGTTTTATAGTCAGAAAGACAGCACAAATGAAACCATATCGTTAGTTTTCCTGTTTGAATTGTTTCACATTCGTGCCTTCGTGTACCATTAATAGCCTGACATATGGGCTAATATCCCTAATGCACCTCGAAATGAGGAACTCAAAAGTTGTGTACACAAAAAATCTCTGTGTAGTGATATTGGAAATGTTTTCCTTTTTTTTTTTACAAATGACTGAGCTTAACCATTTGTGGTGATTAGGAAAGTCGAGGAACATAGAATAATTGTGTAAAAACTATGGAGCTATTAGATGTGTTCAAAGTATTAAATTTTCAAGGAACTTAGTGTGTTAAAAAAGGGATTTGTGACCACGAGGAGACGCATCACGAAAGGATGTTCGGGTATGCTAATTTACGGGAAAAGTAATCTCACTACGTATTCCGTAAATTTAACCACATATGTGAAAATGTCACAGCATCGAAACGAGCTACCATACATATCCAAGTTAACGATATGGACTGAGCTACAGGAACAAAACGTAACCATTACCGCCTATGGAAAAACAATTAACTGTATTGACCCATATGGTTGACAATTTAGTATCTGGTTACAACAGACAAGGAAGCAAATAACTTCTTTTTGTTGCCTTTTTGTTTGTTTGTTGAATAATATTTTAAATAATAAAGCAATCGAAATAGCAAAATATATTTTATTTGGCATGAAGCAAAATTCATAACAGCATAGTACAAAAAGCATAAAATAAAATAAAAATCTGCATGCATAAACAATGTTCAGATGTGATAAAGGGAGTCGACACAGTTATCAACTCGACAATCAACGTCTAGAACTCACTGGTTTTGTTTCTGTGGTTTTTAAAAGGAAACAGACAAAACAACAAATTTATTTTTACTATTATCTTTACTTATTTCGCTCTGCATTTAGAGTTTAGCGGGAGATGTCTTTAATTTTTTTGAACTCTGGGAAGTGAATTTTCCGCAGAATTGATGTGACAATTTGGAAAACATGATTTTTAAGGACGTTTGTTTAAGTACGCATGGTTACACATGCTGTTTGTGCGTATTTGTTTAAACGATTCATTTCCATAACCAATTAATGTTAATATGTCAGAAAAAAATATAATATTAGAAAATTGTCAACTCCTCTAAAGAGGTTGGTTAATTTAACTTGCTTTGACCCAAATACGAAATTCCAAGCAAGTTATGAAAGGAAAAAATACTGCCAATTCAATATGTATTTTTAAATTTTTGCTAATACTAATCACAGTTTTAAGTTAAATGTATTTTGGTTTTTTATTACTAAACATACAATTTTATAAATCTTCAAAGTAAACCACAATGAAAATAAATCAATAATATAACAAGCATTTACAAATTTTAAACTTATTTCTACTCAAAATCAAGAAAGCAAACATGTGTTTTATTTAATGATATTTCTACAAAGATCTTATATCGATTTTAAACATTTCTCAGAATTACTAAAACGACAAAACATAATGAATATGAATCGACTCCCCTTAAATTATCAAAACCACAGACAGTTCAATGGAACAAAGCTTAAACCATTATAATGTTACATAAACCATAACATTGGTCATTAACGTTTTTCAGTAGATTAAAGATGTTCTCTCCTCTTGTTTTGACTCTTTGTCAGATATATCCTCTGGTTTTATTCATGTGGTGCCCTTAAAGTTGTTTTATGCTTACCCCTACGTTTCTTTTCTTCATTTTATAACTAATAGTTTAAAAGGCCATATTCAAAAACCTTACAAAATCCTTGTTATTTTTGTTATAGTTTTTGAAAGAAAAAAATTGCCAAATTAAATTGATCGAAAATGTATGCAACAATCGAGAGAGAATCAATTCCCAACAAAATTTAAAATTTTCAATCTCGAAAACAAAGACACGGACTCTTCATTTTGTCAAACTCTTTTAGTTCTATTAATTTTGAACTATTGATTTATTACAATTTTTTTTAGAAGCTTATAATTTTGAAACAGAGTAGCGAACATCCTTAGTATAACTTTGTAAAATACGTTTGGTTTAAGCAGATAATGTATGCATTCCTGAATATCCAAGTCAATAAAAAGCTGTACAATATGTATTAAACAAGAGGACAAAACAACTCAACCATAAAATTAACAAGATATAACTCTAATGATTATAATTACTAAGGTTAATGACAGTTATAAAATGAATTGTCCATTTGCCTTTTCGAAAAAAAATAAACAAAGATGCATGCACAAATAGTAAAAATGATACAAAATATATGAAGTAAATCAATACGATGAAATGATGAAACTTTCCTTAAAAATGAGTAAAAAAACGTAAACTCTATCCCTCGCCTGAGACTGCTGCTGTCAGGCTGAAAGTGTAATGTTGGGTTCCAAAATGACAATTTTACAGTAAAATAAGAAAACATAAATTTAAATTTAACTGTTTTCTTCTAAAGCAACCTCTTGATCATGCAGACGTTTCAGTTTCAGAAATTTCCAATAAACAGCTGCGCCATGAGCGCATGATACGCCCGACGTCTTGTGTGAAAGTTTTATGCAATAATCATAAATAGTTTCTGAGGAAGTTTTAAGCAATAACCATTTATTGTTTTTGAGACACGGCGGGACATGTGAAACCCCCCACCCGTTTTTTTTTTTACAAATATCACTAAAATAAAATTTTGAATCAAACCAAAAAGTATACAGATCTTTAAATTAGTATAACAAAGAAGTGTGTACAGTTTCAAGCAATAATCATAAATTGTTTGTGAGATACGGCGCGACATGTAAAAAAAACCCTCCCCTTTTTTACAAAATACTCAATAACTCAAAAATAAAATTTTGAGTCATCACCAAAAAGTATACAGATCTTAAGATTAATATAACAAAGAAGTGTGTAAAGTTTTAAGCAATAATCATAAATCGTTTTTGAGATACGGCACGACATGTAAAAAAACCCTCCCCCTTTTTTACAAAATACTCAATAACTCAAAAATGAAATTTTGAATAATCACCAAAAAGTATACAGATCTTTAGATTAATATAACAAAGAAGTGTGTAAAGTTTTAAGCAAAAATCATAAATCGTTTT